>NW_024063315.1:0-151563 GCF_006381635.1 Hibiscus syriacus
GTTGAAAGGATCTCTGCTTTTCCGAAGAAACGGGGTTCGAATCAGACGAGTATCTGAGATTTAGCAGCGCCGTGTGAACATTTCTTCCGGCCACTTTTGTTACGTGCACAACCGCAGATCTTGAGAAGCTCGTAGTCCTCCTCCAGAACAACAAGGAAGCCAACTGTGGATTCTCCACCATCATTCTAGAGGTTGAAACCGGCGATAGTCCATGTTTGGTAAAGGCGAGATGTTTTCCGATGAACTTCCCACTAAGTGTCGTAGTATTCAGGCCATCAGTCGACGAGAGCTTCTTCTCGGCCAAGAACTGCCTTCTGGGCTAGTTGTAATTTGCCCCATCTGATGCATGCCAAAGTAAACTAAGGGGTAATACAAGATTGTGAGTTTAATTCCATGAAAGCATCATAGGACAATGTTGCTTGTACAAGAAGGCATTGCTCCAACATACAAGAAAATTCAAGTTTACCTGCCAAAGTAGCGTCGACCAAGATCCACCGTTATGATACGACCAAGGGCTGCACAATACGTTAAGTACACCGTGTCGGTAGATAATACATAGGAGGAAATATACACCTAGTAATAATAAAGGGCAGGGTACTCACGTATTCTTTGGGTCACAGCCGTAATTATGCGCCACTCCTCGTTCTCCACGGCAGGATAGCTTATGTCCCACGATATCATCCCATTTGGTTTCGATTAAGTCTATATAGCTTTGTTCTGTTTCGGAGTGCCCAACGATGAAACAATCTACCAGAGATTCCCGAGTGTGAAGAACCTAAAATCCATGTGAGCTGGCTGTAGATTGGCAATTAGAAACCGCCTTCTTCGGTATCCAGTCCATAAGCCGTGAGGGGATTTGCTTGGATAAAATTGAACTTGTTGGTAGCATCCATGGAGTACTCTTCCGTTTTATACCGATAAATCTCGATCACCTTGTTCATGTCGACCCAATAGTATTCTCTTATGGAAGGATAGTGCACTCGGTCTATTGTTGATGGCTAACCAAGTTCTTCAAGCATCATAAAGAATCTCGTTAGCGCAACGTAGGGCGGAGTAAAACAAAGCCTTCAGATCAAACATTTGAGATGACAACATGGATCATTGAGACCAGGTAACATAGAGCAACTCAACAAATGAACTCACTTGGATCTCCAGAGGATGACCGTGAGTACCTATCTTTCTGTCTATCATGCATGATCCGTCGGTGACTAACAGAGTTGGAAACATATCAAATCCATCGGCTAAACACAAGTTGAGGATCAGTTTTATTCCTGTTTGAACGTCCAGTCTCTCTTGCAATGCATAGTCACCGGTGATCTTCCCGTATGCCCTCAACAATATAATCCACCACAATCCTATCCACAAAGCGGTTTCAATAAACATAAGTCACATTAGTAACATGTCTACGAAATTGTGCAATGTACCAACTGGAGTCCACCGGTGCAACACGTCCGATGGCGGATTCACCGAAATCTGGACCTAGTACTTCCTTGAACTTATTTTCACGAGAGGTACAGTTCTAACCTTAAAGCTTGCCGGCGTCAAACCCTGTCCTGGACTATAGCAATCTAAAGTTTTCTCCGGACTCTAAATTAAAAACAAGATAAATAAGTGAACATGTATAATATATATTTCTATGTGTATGTATAAATACCTGCAACTGCAAGGTATGCAGGAGAAAGTTCGCGACAATCTCTACTTCACCTCGAAGCAAGAAAGCCAAAGCCGAAGGCATGAAATCACGAATGGAAACCTGGTCATAATTCAAAGGCTGCTTATCACCAGGATCATTTGCAGCCACCGTACCAACAGGGGATCCACAATACGTCACAACCGCATCTCTCAGCAAACCCCATGCTTCCTTTTCGATGTCCCTCTCGGCTGATATCCCACTCTTCTTCTCCTGCAAACCCTCCCCTACATTCTTCACATTGTTTTCACCTTCAGCTAGAGGAACATCTCCTCCTAGTCTTCCTAGGGAGTTTTCATCCTTGCCGACTCTTTCAACAACACGTGGCTTCTCGTTATTCTCGTTTTGAATGTGGATTCTCTCGAAACACTTATATTTTACACCGGTTTCAAACAAAGTTGAGAATCACCGAACCCTTGAAGCTACCCTGCCTTGAAGAGAAACACCATATGGCCTCGAAGAAGCAAAACCTGAACTTGGTAAGCAATTCAAAATCTGGGTATTGTCGATATTGCAATGTGAGCCTAAGAATCAAAAAGCGTAGGCACGGAATCGAGAGTTTTGATTGAAATTCAAGGGAAAATCTTCCGCTTTGCAAGAAATCTTTTGATCACAAGAAGGGGGATTAAACGAATGTTTGAACCACGAACACAATGCATTTCTAAGGCTTCGGACCCTTGAAGGAAGCTTCATAGTGGAATAGCAGAGGAAGTTAATGGCGTTCATAGACAACAATGGAAGCAAGAAATAAATGGAAATGGAGAAGTGTAAAGCAAGAAATTGATGGCCTATACTCATTGCTAATTTTTAACCAACGAAAAAGAATAGAAATTGTCTTGAAATAACTGTTGTAGGCCATCTTGGTACCTTGCAAGTGAAGGAACATTGTCATCACAAACTTTCAATGCGATTCATTATACAAAGCATTAGATGTACCATTTGAAAAAAAAGAACCAATCAAAATGGCAAATTCATACTCAGTTTTCTACATGCCACACTTTTGCTCACTTCACCACAGTTTGTTCCATTTCGTTCTCGTATATTACTATCGACTGTTTCAGACGACACTAAATGCCGATTGTATGGTGGAAGAAAATCTCGAAGCAATGGTCTGGGTGGCAAACTGTTGAATCTGCTTCTTGGCATCTGCAATGAAGGACCAAAAACATGATTTATGGTCAATATTTTACCAACAATGAGTACATGCATTCTCAAATCTTAGCACCAATACGTATTAACCGAGCATCATCACTTATCATCTCTCAAAATATAGACGTAGGAAAAAAAAAATCAAAACTTTAACCTGCAACAAACTGAGAATACATGCAGAAAAACAAAAGCAAATGTATGAATGGGTATTGCCCGGTTTACACCGAGAGGAATCACTACCCTAATTGTTGGTCTCATGCAAACCAATAACACCAATCATGTAGCCAAATGACGATAAATGCAGTATATGGTATCCATTGGAAAAGTCATCACAATATCTAAAGTACAAGACAAGATGAGCTAATCTAAAAATCCCAGAGATATTCAGGCTAAGTCATAAATTTCTAGGAAAATCTATTTTGCACCTATCATGAATTATTCAAGACCAAGTCATAATTAATTTAATAATCACATGTCATTTCCTTGTATCAATCATGCCACAATAATTTAGTATAGAAGTTGCATAAAAGAAACCTTGAATGAATAGCTAGACTAAGGCTACAAATCACACGATGGCGTACTCAACCAAGCATTGTAATTATATTAAATAAACCAACCTTTGCGGCATTTGGTGAAGCCCACGATATTGGCAATGTTGAGAGTCAAACAAAACTCAACAACGAGGAGATAATCGCTTGAAACCTTATGAGAGAGAATATTCCAAGCACAAGCCAGGCAACAGCCTGAAAAATTAAGGAATGAATTAATGATTCGATCATTTAGGACACACAACTTCACCTATCTACATAGTATGCCATAGGATAAACTTACTGAAAGGTAAGGGTCCACCAAAATAGCCATGAATCTTTCTTGTTCATCCGAGCCAACGACTAAAATAGACAGCAACAGTGAAAAATTGAGAGACTTGATAATGTTAAATCTACAAGTGCATGTATGGTTCAATTAGTGAAATGATCACCTCTTGGTCAAGACATTCAAACCTCCATACACTCTCACCGAGATCATTAATTTCATTCCACCACCTCAAACCGACCAATATACGTCCACTAACATTCTTAACAACCCAAAAATCAAAGCAGAAAGAAGAACAGTCACCACAAAAATGATCACAAGCTGTTGAAAAAGAGAGCAGAAAGGATGTAAAAGGCCAATGCTGCAGCCTGCAGGAAACAAGAACCAAGCATCAACACCGAAAAAAGGGCATATAATCCGATTCACCAGATCAAGATAATTAGATGCAAAAAACAATTGACCTTGAAGAGAACATGAAAGAAACAAGTCCTCGGGTTGGCATAATTTTCAACTGGAGGCTGCACAAAAGGAAAGTAAAATCATTATAAAGCATCAAATCAGTACTCTTAAGCACCAAATAAAAATCTGGTCTCAAAGTTGTAAAATGTCCATCTAGTTTTCATGTTCCAATAAGCAATGAGGTTATTCAATTCACCTTCTTTCTTCAACCAAATCATTGAGGCAACATAAAGACGAAATTTTCTCTCTCCAAAGTTGGATCTTGGGATCTACTTGAAAACAACCTAGTGTTGCTTACCAATCTTTGCTTACAAATTGTCAGAATTCATTCGTTTTATCATCAAACAACTTCAAAGTCGAAATTTCTAAGGGAAAAAAACTCAGATCTACCAGTTAACCAATCCAAGCACAGCATCATGCATAGAACAAGTAGGTAAAAAATCAAAGAAATTTGATGAACTAGCAAAAAGTAAAAGGGAGAGATTAAAAGAGAGTTAGATCTAACTCACCTGAGCGAAGTCCATTATACGGATAAGCAATAATTTGATTGCGTTATGAATCTTTTAGAAAAATTACAGGGGTTTTCGCATACTTTTATCGAGACTGTTTGGTTTTTCTGTTTATAGATCCAGAGGAAATAAGGGATATTACGTGAGTAGGTCCCTAATATTTCAGGAATTACTCGGATTTAACCTTTTTAATTATCTGTTCTTTTATTTACCACCAAATGTTACTGCGTGCGACTATTAAGAAACTAGAGTCATGGGGGCTTATTATACAAATTGGTACAATTTGACCTCAATATGACGGGTCCTAGTTTTAGAGTCAATTTTTCTTTTTCAAAATTTAAGTCCTGATATTACAAATAAAATACCCTTAAAACAAAAAATATCATTCCCTTTTACTCAAAAGTTATAATATCTTTAGGCTTAAATGCCCCATTGCCCTGAATTATATCACTTGTATTGAATTATCATTTAAAGTATTTTTTGAAACGTTTTATTCTCTCAATTATAAATCGTTACTTCGTTTATCTCGAAACATTAATTTCGTTAAAAAAAATTCTCACTGATCAATCAGAACATGCCACATCACCGTTATTTTATGACGAAAATACCCCTCCCTTCTCCTCCACCGTCTACCCCTTCCTTTCCCAACACCAACACCCCTTTTTCCCTTTCTCCACTCGGTATCCTAGTATCTCCCCACCTTTCGTTACCCTCTCCATCACTCCTTCCAGCTTTCGTGAAGCCATCATCACCTACCAACGTCACCACTACCGGTTGTCGTTCCTCGATCAATTAACTCCCTCACTCTTTAACCATTTGGTCTATTTCTATCCCAAAATATGTGATATCGATCGTCGATGAAACCACAATTCTCGATATGCTTAAGCAGTCCATTTCCGACGCTCTCGTCTGTTTCTACCCATTGGTTGGTCGGATAAAGTAGTTCTTTGGGATACCCTTTATGGAAGCTCGAATGAAATGCAAACTTTCCGATGTCTTAAACAATCCAGTTCTCAAATAACTCAACAAATTGCTTCCTTTCGAAATCCACGGCGTCAAAGAACTTCTCCTTGAAATCCAATTCTATGTTTTGACTGTGGGGGATAGGGACTGGTGTGTGTGTTTTCTCACAAAATCAGAGACGCCCTCTCGTTTGTGAAAATGTGGACAGCCATTTGTTTTTGATTCTTTGCCTCTCTTGATTCTTCTTTTTGGGTTTCAACAAAATCTGTCGAAACGATTTTTTTCTTAATGGTGAAAAAAAGGTGAGATTTTAAAAATCATATTAATTTTTAATTTATCTCTTTTAATTGATTTTTAATTTAAAAACAAATGTGATTGACAAATCTTTCGTTTCGAAAAAAATTCGGATTTTCTTTATGATCGAAAAAATATAGTTCAAAGAGTCGCCACCAATCTTTGATTAGGATGTGATTGGGCACAAAAAAATGTTTGTTATTTTAAATAAAAATTAATTTTAATTAAAACAACAAATTAGGGTCTGCGTTACCAAAATCCAAGTTCGGGAGTCGGTTACGTGCGGGGAAGGATTAGCACCCCCACAACGCCCTAAATCGGTACCTAGCCGATTAATTAACGTCTTTGCAATGAACTTTACAAATTCAAATTTAATTTAATTTTTGATCTCATAAAACAAAGATGTAAATTTAAAAACATTCAAAAGCACTCAAATAAATTAAATTAAAATTACCGAGTCGTTTTAGAAAGATAAAGAATGTTCGATTATTTACAAATATCGAGACCAGATCTTAAAGATATAACAACCTTTTCTCGATATATTTAAATAAACGAACATTTCTTTTTCTCTCGTTCCCAAATTTTAGGTGGCGAATCAATTTTTTTGTTTCACTTTCGGGATACACTTTTATTTTAAAATCATTAAAAGCGGACCTCAAATTAGTTATGACTGCCCACTTCAACAATTTTAAATTAAATGAGTATTACCCTTAGTCCGATTATGTAATAGGTCGAGTTATGCGCGTGAGGCTATCATGCAAATTATGCAAAATAATGTCATGTAAAATTACAAATATCATACAATGTGACATGCAAAAATTATATACATATGTTTTAATTAAAAATCATAAATTATGCATATTGACATACTATGTACAAATGTGACTTAAATATAAAAATAAAAACATGACATGCTAAACTACAATTTTTAAAAAAATGTATATATATATATATATATTATACATTAAAGTAATGACTAAATCTGAACACATGTAAAATTAAACATACTAATTTAAAACTAAAACAAAGACTTAAAGAAAAGCAAACATAAATATCATGGACTTAAACCTAATTTAACCAAAAACTTTACTATAACTTAACTAAAAAAAACTTAGTGATTTGTTGAAACCAAAGTGCACAGACGCCTCACTCTCTCTCCATTCTCCCCTCTTCTCTCTCGCTAAACCCACACAACTTGAACTTTAATGGTTGCCTCCCAATGCTACTGCCTCACTCATTTTTTAATGGCCATGGATCAAACCAAATAAAAAAACAAACCCCTCTTATAATTTATATTCTTCCTCAACTCCCATCTCTCGAAACTCTCTCCCTCACTATCTACCCTTCGAAGCTCACACATAATACCCACTATCTACTCCGACAAAACCAACAATAATGTTTCCGACGAATAAGGTAAATGGACTAAAACCCTTTCCTATTTGCATTCACCCTTAAACGAATTGATTTCAAAATATTACTGATTTTATTCTGTTTTTTTAGGAACCTATTTATTCTTTTTCCTTCGAATGTAGCACCGGAAATGACCCCAAACCTCTAAGGTAAATGTACTGTTATTTCTATATATTTTAACTTGATTTTGACTCAAAGCATATGCATGTACAAGCAAATTACAAAAACAATTGAAAATGGAAACATAGAAATAAGTAAGCAAATTACAAAAACAATTGAGAATGGAAATATAGAAATAAGTACCCATTTTTGATTTTGTGTATTACTCTGATTCAATGACAAGAGAGATCCTTTGCTTCCTTTAATCCTCGAATATGGGAAATAACCTTTTACAAGTACTGTTCTTTTCCTTTTTTCTGTGTTTTTCGTCCCCTTTTTTTTGTCTATGCCCTCCCCCCCCGTAGTTGCTATCCCTCTCTTTTTTAAATCCCATTAAAACTGATGATGGGTGGTTATTTCTTAAAAACTAAAACTGCTAAAAACTGACCCTCAAACTGCTATCTTCTTGTGCATATATCTGTTGTCCATTGGGCTTGAATGGGGCCTGTCCCGACCTAGACTCGGATAAAACCGAGCATCTACAGCTGCCCCTCTTTGCTCATTGTCGTGTAACGATAATAGAGCAAAGATCAAAAGATGATCGAGTTTGTCCGGTCATGAGAACTTCAAAAGATTAAACCATTCCACTGTTACTTCAAGAGAAGTGATACTTGAAAAATCTTCAAATAACGGGTCTGCTCCCTTTTCTTTCAAGGCGTATAAGACTCGAACAATCCTTGGAAAACGTGTCTGCTCCCTATTCATTCAGGGAGTATAAGACTCAAACAATCTTCAAAAAACGTGTCTGCTCCCTATTCGTTCAGGGAGTATAAGACTTGAATAATCTTCAACAAACGGGTCCGCTCCCTATTCCTTCAGAGAGTATAAGACTCAAACAATCTTCATCAAACGTGTCTGCTCCCTATTCGTTCAGGGAGTATAAGACTTGAATAATCTTCAACAAACGGGTCCGCTCCCTATTCATTCAGAGAGTATAAGACTCGGTCTTCAATAAACGTGTCTGCTCCCTATTCCTTTAGAGAGTATAGGACTCGAACAATCCTCAACAAACGTGTCCGCTCCCTATTCGTTCAGGGAGTATAGAACCCGAACAATCTTCATAAAACGTGTCCTCTCTCTATTCCTTCAGAGAGTATAGAACTCGATCTTCAACAAACGTGTCCGCTCTCTATTCCTTCAGAGAGTATAGAACTCGAACATTCTTCATGAAACGGGTCCGCTCTCTATTCTTTCAGAGAGTATAGAACTCGAACAATCTTCAACAAACGGGTCCGCTCTCTATTCCTTCAGAGAGTATAGAACTCGAACAATCTTCATAAAACGGGTCCGCTCTCTATTCCTTCAGAGAGTATAGAACTCGAACAATCTTCATAAAATAAGTTTGCTTCACTACTCTTCCATGAAGGTTTAAGATTGACTTGCTTCACTACTCTTCCGTGAAGGCTTAAGATTGACTTACTTCGAATGGTCAAACCTGAAAATCAAACATTACCAATCATTAATATATGTTTGAAAAATATTATACTCAAAAATTTAGAATTTGAGAAAATTTCTGAAAATCCATCTCCATCGTGAAAACTTGTCTGGAAGACATTGGATATGCGGATCTATTTTGGCTCAATCGTCATCTAAACATCATTCTTTCAAGATTTCAAAACTAGTTATCCTCATCTTGATGTTTTCATATCTTCAATATTCAATTATCCCTGAGAAACCTGTAGATATTTAAGTCATCATGCAATTATGAATGTTATGATCCTAATCATGTCTAAAATGTATGCAATTCAGTGTGTTTTCTTCTTCGAAGGAACTCTATCTCCTTTTGATCTCGATGGAACTCGGTTTCATCTTGGGTACAAAACATTTGACCAATTCACCCCAGTTAACAATCTCAATTCCGTATCACTCGGCTTAACAGAACCTTGACTCTTTCTTTTCTTGAAACCCGCCAGTGCCCATGACCAACTTCTTGATCAACGACAATCTCTTTGGGTCTTCTTATCATAGCTGAGATTTTCTATGAATTCCTAGGTTTTAGTTTCCCATAGCCACACAAGCTTACATGTTTAAACCATTGTCAACTTCAGAATACCTGCATTTTCCAAAACCTTTTGCACAATAATACAAAATGATCTCATGTACTTCAAGTTAAGCTATATGTTTTAACTTTTCAAAATAAGATGCTTACAAAAGGGAAACGAACAATAAAAGACATCTCTTTATTTATATAAATACAGAGAACTTTTGGCAACTAAATGGCAAACTTTTAACTGGAAAAAGCAAAAGAACAAAAGAGTAGGCGTCTTCAAATATCAATAATGCAAATGCTTTTGAACTGGCACGTCGTTAAAATGTCTCGAATGTAGCTTCTGTCAAAAAGATCTCCAAAACTGTGATGCTTAAGAGTATGAAGCTGCTTCTAAACTCCCAGATCTCTATCATTGAATGCCCTAAACCAGTATTGAATCTCATGTGCATTCAATTTCTCTTGGTTATTTCAATCGAGACTCATTAATCTTTAGTCTCATCCCTGATCACCAACTGTCATTATTACTATCCGTATCAGGAGCTCTTTCCACTTCCAAAATTGATTTAGAACCTCCACCATGCACGAATTCTGAATTTCAAATTCAACTCAAGTCCCCCTTTGCGGGTTTTCAACTTGAGACCTCCTTTGGTTCCAAGACGCCCTTTTCGGGTTTTCATCTTGAACCCTCCTTTTATTTCTCTTTTTTTTTTCATTTTTCTCTTTTTTCATTTTTCATTTTTCTTCCCTTTTCCATTTTTTCTTCTTTTTTTTCCCTTTTCGTTTTTTCCATCATTTTTCATTTTTCTCATTTTTCTCATTTTTTCTCTTTTATTTCTTCTTCAAGCAAAATATCTCTTAACAGCGTCGGAATGCACTGGATATGGTAATTCTGATCCGTCCATTTCAGTTAGGACTAGAGCTCCCCCAGAAAAGGCCTTCTTGACAACATAAGGTCCTTCCCAATTGGGCATCCATTTTCCTCTGAAATCCTTCTGAATAGGCAAAATCCTTTTAAGCACCAAATCTCCCTCATGGAATTCTCGAAGGCGAACTTTCTTACCATGTGCCCGTATCATACGTTTTTGATACATCTGACCATGACAAATAGCTTTCAATCTCTTTTCTTCAATCAAATTCAACTGGTCATACCTAGCTTGGACCCATTCTGCCTCATCAAGCTTTACCTCTGACAAAATCCGAAGTGAGGGAATTTCCACCTCAATAGGTAAGACAGCTTCCATCCCATAAACCAAAGAAAACGGAGTTGCCCCAGTTGACGTTCGTACTGAAGTTCGATAAGCAAACAGAGCAAAGGGCAACTTTTCATGCCAATCCTTATAGGTCTCAGTCATTTTCTCTATGAGCCTTTTGATGTTTTTATTGGCCACCTCAACTGCCCCATTCATCTTTGGGCGATAAGTGGTGGAATTATGATGCTTTATTTTGAACTGTTTACAGACCGAGTCCATCATCTTATTATTTAAATTCAACGCATTATCGGAGATAATCCTCTCGGGCAAACCATATCTACAAATGATCTCCTTCTTCAAAAATTTATATATTGTAGACTGAGTAACATTTGCATAAGAAGCTGCTTCTACCCACTTGGTGAAGTAATCTATGGCTACCAGAATGAAGCGATGACCATTTGAAGCTTTGGGCGAAATTTGTCCAATAACATCCATGCCCCACATTGAGAATGGCCACGGAGCTGTCATTACGTGCAACGGATGAGAAGGAGTATGTATCCTATCTCTATAAATCTGACATTTGTGACATTTTCGGGCATAATTGATATAGTCTGTTTCCATAGTTGACCAATAATACCCAAATCTCATAATCTGCCTAGCCATAACATGCCCATTAGCATGGGTACCACATATTCCCTCATGCACTTCTTCAAGAATCAATTTGGCTTCTTTCGCGTTCACACATCTTAACAAAACCTGATCCAGACTTTTCTTGTATAGGGTCTCACCATCAAGCACATACCCTGATGCCATTCTTCTAATGGTTCTCTTATCATTCTCAGTAGCATGTTCTGGATAACTCTGATACCTTATATATTGCAAAATATCATAATACCAGGGGTTTCCATCTTCTTCTTCTTCAATATTAAAACAATGGGCTGGATACTCATAAGCTTTCATTTCAATGGGCATCATATTTGAATGCTCGTTCATCTTAAACGCTGCTGCCAGTGTGGCTAAGGCATCTGCCATTTGATTCTCTTCTCTGGGGAGGTAAT
Source organism: Hibiscus syriacus (assembly GCF_006381635.1). Lineage (NCBI taxonomy): Eukaryota > Viridiplantae > Streptophyta > Magnoliopsida > Malvales > Malvaceae > Hibiscus > Hibiscus syriacus. Next base: position 11,685 of record NW_024063315.1, read on the forward strand.
TGAAAGTTACTTCTTTAAATTCTTCAACAAGCTCCATAACCAACTTACGGTATTCTACAAGCTTGGGATCTTTTGTCTCCCATTCTCCTCTGAGCTGGTATATTACCAAAGCTGAATCTCCATACACCTTGAGCATTTTTACTTTGCGTTCAACAGCAGCTCTAAGACCCAGAACACAAGCTTCATACTCAGCCATATTGTTAGTACAATCAAAATTAAGCCGACTGGTGAAAGGATAATGCTCTCCCTCTGGTGAGACCAAAATTGCCCCGATTCCATGTCCCATGGCATTTGAAGAACCATCGAAGTTCAATTTCCAATATTTGCTAGTGGATGCAACTGCTTCTTCTACCGAAATAGCCATTAAATCTTCATCTGGGAAATCAAAACTCAACGACTCATATTCTTCCGAAGCCCTGCTTGCAATGAATTCCGCTATAGCACTTCCTTTAATTGTCGTCTGGTTTACATATTGGATGTCAAATTCAGACAATAAGATCTGCCAACGAGCTAATCTTCCAGATAATGCAGGCACACCCATTAGATATTTCAAGGGATCAAGCTTGGATATAAGCCAAGTAGTATGATACAACATATATTGTCTAAGCCTTCGGGTAGCCCATACTAAAGCGCAGCACAACTTTTCAACGGGTGAGTATCTTGTCTCACATTCAGTGAACTTCTTGTTGAGATAATAGATAGCCCTTTCTTTCTTCTCAGTTTGGTCACGTTGCCCCAGCACACACCCCATTGAACTTTCATAAACTGACAAATAAAGAATCAAGGGTTTGCCTGAGATAGGTGGCGTTAAGATTGGAGTACTCGACAAATATCTTTTCACTGCTTTAAAAGCTCTTTGACAATCCTCACTCCATTCCCCTGAGTTATTCTTGCGAAGAAGGCGGAATATGGGATCACACTTTTCCGTCAGCTGTGAAATAAACCGAGCTATATAATTCAATCTCCCCAAAAATCCTCTGACTTCTTTTTGTGTTCGTGGGGCTGGCAAGTCTTGAATAGCCTTTACTTTATCTGGGTATATTTCAATTCCTTTTTGGCTTACTACAAATCCTAACAGCTTCCCAGATGTCACCCCAAAAGTACATTTATTTGGGTTGAGTTTTAACTGGCATCTTCTTAGTCTTTTAAAAAGCTTTCTCAAATTCCGATATGTTCTTCCTCTGTCTTAGCTTTGACAATCATATCATCGACATAAACTTCTATCTCTTTATGCATCATGTCGTGAAATAACGTCACCATGGCCCTTTGATATGTTGCCCCGGCGTTCTTCAATCCAAATGGCATTACTTTATAACAAAACGTTCCCCACATGGTAACGAACGTCGTTTTTTCCATATCTTCAGGGTTCATCTTAATTTGATTGTAGCCAGAGAAACCATCCATAAAAGAGAACAAAGAATTTCCAGCAGTATTATCCACTAGCGTGTCTATATGTGGCAAAGGAAAATTATCTTTTGGACTAGCTCGGTTGAGATCTCTGTAGTCGACACACATTCGAACTTTCCCATCCTTCTTCGGTACTGGGACAATATTCGCCACCCATTCAGGATATTTGGCCACTTTAAGAAACCCGACATCAAATTGTTTCTTCACTTCCTCTTTAATCTTGAGCAGCATCTCAGGTCTCATTCTTCTCAGTTTTTGTTATACCGGTTTACATTCAGGTTTTATTGGCAGTTTGTGAACAACCAACTCTGTATATAAACCCGTCATATCTTCGTATGACCAAGCAAACACATCCTTGTATTCTTGAAGCAATTCTATCAAATCATGTCGACCTCCAACTGATATAGAGTGGTACCAATCTTTACTTCTCTCTTATCCTCATCTGTCCCTAAATTCAAAATCTCAGTAGACTCTTTATGAGGCAGAATCTGCTTATCTTCATTCTTCACCATTTTCAGCAATTCAGAAGGTAGTTCACATCCCTCATCATCATCACAATCCTCGATCTCCCCCTTGACATATAGGCTTCTCGAAATCAATCTCCGGGTCAGAGTCATTAGCATTCATATTATTGATATCTGAGCTCCTGAAAAAATAATGAAAGAGAAGATATATATACATATATACATATGGGAGGATCTTTTTCCATATAAATAAATAGAATGAAATACATACATACATATATACAACAAAGAATGAATGAATGAAATGCATGGGAGAATGTTTTCCATTTGGAGGTAACAGAATGCATCTTTTATTGAAAGCAAGAAAAAACAATCAGCTTAACCCTTTACATAAAATCACCTATTGCCCCAGGGTATGAACAACAGGGAGAAAGTTCCAGTGCATTACTCTGTAAAAGATTTGTAAACTACAGGTAGTTCTTCCGCGGTCCAATTGTTCAACACGAAGCCCGGCGGTGCAGGATAAATGCCCATAGCTCTCATTTCCTCAAACTCACCATCAATTATAACATTAATGCCTAAATATCCCAAGGCATTCTCAACCATCACCTCGGTGTTCCTTGAATCCCCTTGAAACATATGTCCCCCAGACATGAAAATGCTGCTCAACGGCGGGAAGATCATGGGTTCCCAGCTAAGGTCTTCACCAGCCAATCTGGCTTTTCTGATTTCTTGGCCCTTCTTAATTCCCCTCAACTTATCCCTCGGAGTTGGCTGATACCCCAAACCAAATCGATCTCTTTTAGTAACAGGGCATATTGGATTCATCGGTCCTTGCAACTGTCGACCTAACCCCTTTCCAACTTTCGCTCCTCTTCCAAGAGTCAATTTGAGCCCCATCTTGGTACAGTTTGACAATCGAGGCTTTGGTATCTTCTTGCCTTCGGCCACAAACGTAGCATTGACAAACTCCAACGATCTGAAAGAACACTCGACGGCTTGCTCATCAACTTCAATATACGGAGCAGTAGTAGAAACAGAAGCAATAATGTCCTCTTCAGCATGAATACATACCAACCTTCCATCAATCACAAATTTTAGTCTCTGGTGCAATGTGGACGAAACTGCACCGGCCTGATGAATCCAAGGCCTTCCCAACAAACAATTGTACGTAGGCATAATGTCCATTACGAGAAATTCCACTTCATAAGTTGCTGGACCAATATTCAGAGGAACATCAATCTTGCCCAACACTTCTCTTTTAGTCCCATCGAAAGCTCGAACCACACTTTGACAGGTTCTCATAAGTGTATTATCTAATGAAAGCTTCTTTAGAGTCACTAAGGGCATCACATTAAAAGCTGAACCATTATCAACCGAGACCCGGGACAACACATGCCCTTTACATTTAACTGTAATGTGCAAAGCCTTCTGACTACCCATCATCCCAGAAGGGATTTCATCATCAGAAAAAGATAAAAATTATCAGCTTGTACATTGGAAACTAACCGGTCCAACTTTTCAATGGGCAACTCTTTCGGAACAAAAGTCTGATTCAAAACCTTTAACAGAGCATTCCTATGGGCCTCTGAACTCAAAAGTAATGATAAAACAGAAATACGGGCAGGCAACTTGTGTAACTATTTCACAACACTGTATTCACTATGCTTCAGAAACTTCAAAAATTCTACAGCTTCACTCTCGGTTACTGGTTCATTGACAACATGCTTATCTTCTTCTATCTGCACATCAACCTTTTTCCCCTTATCAACTGCAACCTTCTTCTCAGACTCTTTAGGTGGATTAAGAGAATAACACCTACCGCTTCTAGTAAAGCGTCCCACCTCATCTACTTCCTCATTCTCTTTTGTTACATCTCCCATCTGGCAATCATATCTCTAAGGCACTTGTTTATTATCCCGATATGGGAATGGAGATGGAGGTGTAATAACCACTTTCGGGGCTACCTTCTCAGCAACTCGATTTTTGGGAGTAATAATTAGGGGACAACTAGCATTGTATACCCCTTTAGACGATCATTCTGAAGTGCAAATTTTCGCTTCCTCTTCTTCAGCAATCTCTCTAAAGAACTCAATTTCTTTACTGTCCATCATGTCTTGTACCAAAGATAGGAAGTCAGGACATTGCTAAATATTGTGTCCTTCACTGTTATGATACTGACACACCCCTCCACTGTTAAACTGTTCACCCATCAAACTGGGCTTCAACAATCCTACCTTGACCATTTGGCACCATACCCAACTCATGGGTGATACCACCTCACTAACATTCCTTACAATTCTCTTTCCTTTCTCTTCAGTAATCGCATTAACTCCTGCCCCTGTATAGCTTGGCAACGGATTATGAGCTATATTTGGCTTCTCACTGTCACCAAAGTTGATGACATTCCTCGTTCTCAAAGCTTGGACAACCTTCTTAAAAGCAGTACAATTCTCAATGGAATGCCCAGGGTTCCCTGTATGGTACTCACACTGAGCACTAGCATCATACCATTTGGGAAAAGGAGGTTGCATTGGTGTCACGTGATACGGCGAAACCACATGTCGATCATACAAAATCTGAAACAATTCCTTATAAGTCATCGGAATTGGATCAAATTGAGGCCTCTCTCTCCTCTGGTCCCTTGCCCCTTGCCTATTATCATTTTGTGTTGACGACCTGCTCCTTGAGGACGGGAAACAGTGATGTTATTAGAATCGTACTGCCTCACATTACTGACTTCGCTTTCCTTTCTCCTCGTTGGTGACCTCTTACTAGACTCTCCTCCTTCGAGCTTTCCACTCTTAATCGCCATTTCAATCATTTCTCCTGCTGTAACCACATCAGCAAAACTTCGATAAGGATTACCGATAAGATGCGAGAAAAAAGGAGCCTTTAAGGTGTTGACAAAAAGCATATTTGTTTCCTCCTCTTCCAATGGCGGGTGGACTTGCTCTGCTACATCTCTCCATCTTTGAGCATATTGTCTAAAACTCTCGTTAGACTTCTTTTCCATTCCTTGCAACATCATCCTGTTGGGCCTAACATCTTTCACATGTTTGTATTGCTCAAGAAAGGACTTAGCCAAGTCTTTCCACGATTTAATATTAGCTCTACTCAGCTGGTTATACCACCGGATTGCCGAGCCAGTTAAGCTTTCCTGAAAGCAGTGTATCAACAATTGATCGTCCCCTATGTATCCGGTCATCTTCCTACAAAACATTGTGATATGTGCAGAGGGGCACCTGGTACCATCAAACTTTTCAAAGTCAGGAACTTTAAACTTTGGAGGCAAGACCAGATCAGGAACTAGACTTAACTCCTTTGCGTCGAATCCATAGACACTGGTATCTTCCTTCATGGCTCTGACCTCTCTTTCTAACTGCTTCCATTTCTCTTCCAACAGATTGTTTTGGTCTTTCTTGGCTTCTTCATCAAGGTCCGGAACTTGATGATATTGATGTTCTTCCTGATACGAACTAGATCCAGGCTGTACGTTAACAGAAGCACCGACTGGATTAATGTGCACCTTCCCGACATGAACAGGGGTCACTTGAACATTCTGAGATTGTTCTGGGGTTAACCCTGGATGATGAAGTGGGTCTTCAGTTACACCTTCTGGCATAGGGCTTTTCCCATGTTCTGGATTTCTTCCTTCCAACATACTCGTAAACTTAGCAAACATCTCCTTTTGTGCATTCATCATATCTTCTTGCATTTTTTTGATATTATCTTGTAACTCTAACTGAGCCTTCTCAATTTGGGCAAGTTTGTCTTCCATAACTTTCTTCCTGGTTCTGTAGGTATGCTTGGGATTTTCCAGTATTACTCTGTCACAGAGTCATTTTGTTATCGCTGATATTTTATTAATGAATATGAAATATATGATTATGAATGAATAAAATGCGATGCAAAAATTTAAATGTATTAAAAATGCATATGCAAAATGCAGGGTGTTGATCCTGGAACGACTCCTTAGAACAACTCTTTATATTAGAACGACGTTCAATTACAAAGTTGAAACATATCACAAATAAATATGCACCATCTCTCCTATTTCTTGTACGTGTGCTAGTAACTCTACAATCTTCTGGTTTTCTTCAGCCTCAGGATCCAGTTCTTCAGTCACATCAGCAACTTCCTCGGATAAAATGACCAAATATTGAGCTATTCCCCGCGCGTGTTCTAGGTAACAAGCAATAAAGTCCTCTCTTTGCTTGACTCTCGCCTGAGCTCGCTCCCATCGAAAACGCCACTGTATATCCCCCTCATAGGGAACTATCGATAGCTCACTTGCTTGCCTCTGAAACTCTTGAACCATGGCTTCAAGCTCGCTCACTTGTCTCTTCAAACTTTCAACCTCCCCAATGCTCGAGCTACCTTCCCCGCTTCGGTATCGTTGTAATACGGTCTTTAAACTTGAAATTTCCTCCTTCAACTTTTCATTCTGGGCTTGACTCTTTTGTAACCGCTGCTCTAAAGAATCCTTTTCTTTCGATAAAATCTTCACTTGGTGCCTGCTTTGCTTAAGCTCTTCTTGACTCTCTCCGGTTACTCTTTTGAGGCTCGTCACCTCTTGCCTCAATTCGACAGACTTACTCGAGCTATAACCTGCCTGAGCATTTACCATTCGCTGATAAGTTGACCGAAGATCGTCAAAGTCTAGCCGAAGTTATTTCTCTACTTTTTCAATTCGATCTGCTCTACTCTTCTGAATGTCAATCTCTAATCTCTTTTGATACACTTCATCTTCTAGCTTCTGTAAAGTCATTCTCCATTGTCTCCGTTCTGCTTCGAAATCACGCTTGGCTAACTCTAATGAAGATGGCACCACTCTTAACTGTTCCTCCACCGGCTGAATATTTTCAGGATTCACTATTGGGATGTTGTCATTTACTCGACCACTTCTCCACTGCTCGTACTCTTGAGATAACTCGATATCATAGGTGAACAAATTCACGTGACGAGTTTGCTTCCAAGCCTCAGCAACCCCTTTAACTTTACCCTTATACTGATCTCCTTTGAATGCAAAATCCGACCCTACCAAGTCCCACGTGGCTGGAATGAACTGCCTCGATCCATACTGTCTGGAAACTAGTAGCGGTGCATACCCAACAGAACCCCATATACCTGGCAAAGGAACCCAATCTCGCTCTCCACAACGGTAAAGTATATCCGAAGAGGTATTCCACGAAGCTCGCCACAAAATATCTCCATCTCTGATATCCTTGAAGATGACCATCCATTTATCTTCGGTAAAACCCCCAGGCCACTCTTTAGAAAGAAAATCCTTCAAAGGTGAGAAACCGTCTAGAAATACTCGTCCTGGTGCCCTTTCAACATGTTTGAAATGACTCAGAATCCACACTAGCAGCAAAGGCGCACATCCTATAAAGCGTCATTCTCCCTCGCGCCTACAAGAACTCAAAGACCTGAACGTTTCAGCTAGAATAGCTGGAACAGGATCCACGCGCTTGTCTAATCTTTCAAACAAGTCAACGACTGATACGTCTACATATCCTAGCACCTTTGGAAAAATAACGAGCCCATAAATCCCTAAAGCAAACAAGTCAATCTTCTTTCTCTTATCAGGATGATGAGCAATTACTTCTTTCAAAGCAGACCAAGAAATGCACTCACTGTCTCCTTTCTTCTTGATGTTTCTAACTACCCAATCTTCACTCATCCCGGTCATCAATAATAATTTCTTCTTAAACGAAGGAGTGACTGGAAGCTTGGTATATACTCTATCCATCTGGGACCTCGGACAACAGACCAAAGCTTGATACTCCTCTATTGTTGGTGTCAGATCTACTCTACCAAATGTGAAACAGCTATAAGCCGGGTTCCAGAACTGTGCCAATGCTCTAAACATATTTCGGTCAATAGTAACATCCAGAAGATAAGGAATATCGCCGTACAACTGATAAAACATCTCCTTATCGGCTACTGTCCATCTTCCCCATATCTCCTTTAGCTCACTTAGATCATTCTGACGCACGTTGATGTGAGTATAACCAAATAACTCCGACACGTATCCAGGCATCACGCTGTCCCCATTGGTCAGTTGGGACTGTTCCGACCACCTCAAAACATCTACATTGTCTTCAACCTCTTTCTGAGCCGTTCGTTCCATATTACTGGCCTTCTATATGGACATCGATCCCAAATCAACACCATGTAATGGACAATGCAATGCAAAACAGAAAAGAAACAAGGCAAAAACAACAAAAGATCGGTTAGTAAACATGAAACAATTAATTCAGGATAATAATTTGTTCAAAAATCCTACCCACATATGTTGACTACCCCATCATGCTTTATCAGATCCTACCCAATATGATATCTACCCCCATGCTTTGTTATCCACAAAAAGAAATCCTAACCTCATGATATCTAATTCGCATGCTTATTCAGAAAATAAACCTAACCGCATGATATCTAGTTCGCATGCTTGTTCGAAAAATAAACCTAATCGCATGATATCTAGTTCGCAAGCATTTATTCAAAAAATGAAAATAAATGACTCAAAAAAGCTTTTCCTTGTGTACCCTCCTCACGGGATTCTTAAGATTCGGGTTTGGTTCAACCTAAGTTCAGGCTCTACGTTCACTATATGCTGGGTTAGGTTCTAAAGTAATAGGTTCTCGAATTGTCCTTGTCGGTGCCCCATTGGGCTGCCGAACCCTCAATCCTGGCCCATCACAGGCTTTAGGGGATCGAGTTCAATTTCGAGGGAACACACCTCCTTATGTCCATGCGGAGGTGATTGCCATCACGAGGACCATAAGGCGTGAGCTCCAGGAGCGATCCACTATCCCATGCGGAAGTGAAAATCACACGAGGGCATAGTTTCTCACTCCTACTTAAATAGGACGGAGCGGGGTTTTAGCTCATGTTATGATAATGCATCTGTGCAGTGTGTGAGGAAAAGCGAAAAAAACACACAATAAAAAATACTCAAAAATCAATTCTCAATTCACAAATAATCTGAAACCATTAGCAAACAAATCAGTACAACTATTTAATTGTTAATCGAAAAAAAAATCAAAATACAAACAAAACTTATTAAAAACCAAACAACTGATCAAAAATCAAATTAAAACGAATTTGTAATTTTCAATTGCAAAGACAATTAATTAATCGACTATCGGCTTGACTCTCTTAAAAAAAGTCCCCAGCAGAGTCACCAAGCTGTCGAAACGATTTTTTTCTTAAAGGTGAAAAAAGGTGAGATTTTGAAAACCACATTAATTTTTAATTTATCTCTTTCAATTGATTTTTAATTTAAAAACAAATGTGATTGAAAAACCTTTCGTTTCGAAAAAAATTCGGATTTCCTTTATGATCGAAAAAATACAGTTCAAAGAGTCGTCACCAATCTTTGATTAGGGTGTGATTGGGCACCAAAAAATGTTTGTTATTTTAAATAAAAATTAATTTTAATTAAAACAACAAATTAGGGTCTGCGTTACCAAAATCCAAGTTCGGGAGTCGGTTACGTGCGGGGAAGGATTAGCACCCCCACAATGCCCTAAATCGGTACCTAGCCGATTAATTAACGTCTTTGCAATGAACTTTACAAATTCAAATTTAATTTAATTTTTGATCTCATAAACAAAGATGTAAATTTAAAAACATTCAAAAGCACTCAAATAAATTAAATTAAAATTACCGAGTCGTTTTAGAAAGATAAAGAATGTTCGATTATTTACAAATATCGAGACCAGATCTTAAAGATATAACAACCTTTTCTCGATATATTTAAATAAACGAACATTTCTTTTTCTCTCGTTCCCAAATTTTAGGTGACGAATCAATTTTTTTGTTTCACTTTCGGGATACACTTTTATTTTAAAATCATTAAAAGCGAACCTCAAATCAGTTATGACTGCCCACTTCAACAATTTTAAATTAAATGGGTATTACCCTTAGTCCGATTATGTAATAGGTCGAGTTATACGCGTGAGGCTATCATGCAAATTATGCAAAATAATGTCATGTAAAAATTACAAATATCATACAATGTGACATGCAAAAATTATATACATATGTTTTAATTAAAAATCATAAATTATGCATATTGACATACTATGTACAAATGTGACTTAAATATAAAAATAAAAACATGACATGCTAAACTACAATTTTAAAAAAAATGTATATATATATATATTATACATTAAAGTAATGACTAAATCTGAACACATGTAAAATTAAACATACTAATTTAAAACTAAAACAAAGACTTAAAGAAAAGCAAGCATAAATATCATGGACTTAAACCTAATTTAACCAAAAACTTTACTATAACTTAACTAAAAAAAACTTAGTGATTTGTTGAAACCAAAGTGCACAGACGCCTCACTCTCTCTCCATTATCCCCTCTTCTCTCTCGCTAAACCCACACAACTTGAACTTTAATGGTTGCCTCCCAACGCTACTGCCTCACTCATTTTTTAATGGCCATGGATCAAACCAAATAAAAAAACAAACCCCTCTTATAATTTATATTCTTCCTCAACTCCCATCTCTCGAAACTCTCTCCCTCACTATCTACCCTTCGAAGCTCACACAATAATACCCACTATCTACTCCGACAAAACCAACAATAATGTTTCCGACGAATAAGGTAAATGGACTAAAACCCTTTTCCTATTTGCATTCAACCCTTAAACGAATTGATTTCAAAATATTTACTGATTTTATTCTGTTTTTAGGAACCTATTTATTCTTTTTCCTTCGAATGTAGCACCGAAAATGACCCCAAACCTCTAAGGTAAATGACTGTTATTTCTATATATTTTAACTTGATTTTGACTCAAAGCATATGCATGTACAAGCAAATTACAAAAACAATTGAAAATGGAAACATAGAAATAAGTAAGCAAATTACAAAAACAATTGAGAATGGAAACATAGAAATAAGTACCCCTTTTTGATTTTGTGTATTACTCTGATTCAATGACAAGAGAGATCCTTTGCTTCCTTTGATCCTCGAATATGGGAAATAACCTTTTACAAGTACTGTTCTTTTCCTTTTTTCTGTGTTTTTCGTCCCCTTTTTTTTGTCTATGGCCCCCCGTAGTTGATATCCCTCTCTTTTTTAAATCCCATTAAAACTGATGATGGGTGATTATTTCTTAAAAACTAAAACTGCTAAAAATCGACCCTCAAACTGCTATCTTCTTGTGCATATATCTGTTGTCCATTGGGCTTGAATGGGGCCTGTACCGACCTAGACTCGGATAAAACCGAGCATCTACAAAACCCATTAAAATTTTACTTGAAAAACTGAGTTTGATGCTGCGGGGTTGTTCAAGATCTTGGAAAACTCGGGTACAACGAAAGCTGCCGGTGACAAAAGACCTCCATGGCGGAAGTGATTGGTGTGAGTGTCGAGCTTGATGGATACCGAACAAATCCATGAAAGCTAGCTTGCCCTCTTGAATTGAACAAAAGAAAGAAAGAAAATGGAACATATTTAAATATCATGGCTGAGCAGAAATTTGATTACAGAGTGAATAAGGAAAAAGAGAGGTGTTACAGAAAGGAAGGGTTTGACGGTGTGTTTGATACGGGGGAAGGGGAAAGAAGGGTATTTTTGTCATATTATATAATTTTATGTTCTAATTGATTTTTATTTATTTATATAAAATAAATTAAAATTAACTGGTGACATGGCATTTTTTGATTGGTCAACGAGATTTTTTTTAATGAAATTAACGTTTTGGAGTAAAAGAAGTAACGATTTATAGTTGAGGAGATAAAAATATCACAAAAAAATACTTTAAATGATAACTCGGTACGAGTAGCTTAGTTCAGGGACAATAGGACATTTAAGCCATATCTTTATTTTCCCTGTTAAAATTTATTTTCTCAAACTTTTTCTTTGTTACATTCTATTTATTTATTATAATCACTTTTTAAATAAAAAAAATAACTTAAAACGAAAACAAAAAATACCAGGAAAAACATAAATATATTATTTATTGTCACTATTAATACTATTATTGTTGTTATCATAAACAATGATGAAAGAAAGTTTTCAAATTCAATATACACAAAAAGATCATGAAAATAAATTGTTTTCATTACCTCAAAAATTAATATTAATTTAGATTTTAAATATCGACTCATAATAATAAAAAATTACTGAGAGAAACATTACAAATTATTTAAAGTAAAAATTAATAGAGATTATATTTTGTGTATATTTATGTATTTGATCTAATAGTTATAAAATATTGATAAATACTAAGTAAAATAATTTATTGATTGGGAACTATAAAAATATTGATCAATACTAAGTAAAGCCCAATCTAATGATTATTCTATCAAATTATAACACATGGAGTGTATCTAATATATATCAAATATAAAATATATTAATTTATTGAAGAAAAATAAAATCCAAAGGGCTGATTGCATCAGAGGTGTTAATGGTATCGGTCGGTTAATCGTATCGTTTAACTTAAAGGGTCAGTTAATCGTTACAACGATTATTAATCTTTTTTAATTGTAATCTAACCATTAAAAAATTATTAACTAAAGGTTAACCTATTACATTTTTTTTCAATAATGTGAAAATTTTAAAGTTTTATAAAATTTATGATGATAAAAAAATATACATTTATAAAAATCTTATTTATTTATATATTCATTTTATTTTTATAGAAATATATATATTAAGATGTATTTTTTTTTTGCAGTTTAAAAACTCAAGTACATATTTCATATTCACTTTTTCATTTAAGTATTAATGTATATACATTGTAAATTCATTAAAAAAGTTGAGAGACCCAGAAAAAGATAACTTTAGGTAAATATTTATTTGTGAATTCAACATTAATTTGTAGAGTGTATATATATTATAAAAGGCTTAATATCAAAATAAGTGTCTAAATTATATCGTATTTTATGAATAGGTGTCTAAAGTATTTTTTTTAACTTATCACGGTGCCTAACATTATAAACATTACTATTTTAGGTGCTCGGGCAGTCAACAGTGTTAGTTTTCCACGTTAAGTGATATGTGTCACAATTTTGATAATTTTAAAAGTTTTATTTAAAATTTAAAAAAAAAAATTGAATTATATATTATTTTAAAAAGAAAACATAAAAAATTGAAATAACCCCAAAACTTTGAAAACCTTCAATTCAACCTCTAACCCCACGTCACACGTCGCCCTTTGCTGTTGACGAAGCTTCACCTGACCCCACCTCACCTCGGCGACCAAAACTTCTATGAAATCGTGGCCGATCGAAGCAAATCGATGTTTTGTACCCCGTCAACCCTACGATGAATATTGCAATCTCAAGAGATTCCAACGACCAATTGGCGGCAACTACGGCGGGTTATAACTAGGAGGATGACATAGACTATATTGGCGACAGTGGTCATGGCCGGAAAGGGCGGCGAAAATGGATTAAGGTTAGGATTTGGGAATTTTAGGGATTTTGGGTTTTTTTTATAATTTAAGAGAATTTTTTTTATAAATATAATAACATTAAATATTTTTTAAAAAATATTTTTCAAAATACCAGATTGTGATACGTGTCACTTAAAGGAAGAAATTAATGCCGTTGACGGCTCGGGCATCTAAATGGTAACGATGAGTACCAAGATGAGTCAAACAATACTTTAGGTAGCTATTCGTGAAAAGTGGTTTAATTTCAACACTTATTTAATATTAAACTTATTATAAATGGATTAAAAAGGTTCTAGAGACTTAAAAAATGTAACAACCTATAAAAGATGAACATATTTATTTGTGATAGAATCATAGATACAGTCCAACAGGAGAGGCAGTGGATGTAATAACCAAAGGTCTTATCCTCATGATCTGTTGAAAGGCTCGTACTTGTTCAAGTTTCAGTCACTAATTCACAACCTCCCATGGCAATGGTGGTGGTGGCGCAGTCGACAAAGCAGCCTCCCATGGCCATATCCCTCCTCTCTTCCTCCCTCTCCCACTTCAATGGCACTAAACTCTGCCATCCAGGTCTCTCTTATCACATTTTTCTCTACTCAGAAAATGGTTCCTTGGGCGGCTTAAACTTGAATGAATAAGGATGTGTTCGTTTGTTATTTTTTAAGATGATTATGTTCATGTTCGGTATGTGTTTGTTTAAATTTTTAATGTTGTGTTCGTGTGTATTTGTTTATTTATTAATGTGTTCGGTTCGTGTATTGTTGGCAAACATATTTTGTTTAGATAAATTGCGTGTTTAGCATTTAAATTATCAATTTTGGTCCATTTTAGTATCTAAACTTTTATTTTTTTCAAAATCATACATGAAGTTTAGTTTTTATTTCATTTTAGTACCCGCCGTTTAAATTTTAAAACATTAGTTTTTATTTCATTTTAGTACATCATTCAAAATTTAACATTAATGTTTGAAAATTTGAAAATTTAGCGGCCCAAAATTGATAGCCTAGGTATTAAACGCATTAAGTTTTTAACGGCTAAATACTAAAATAAAACAAAAATAAAACTTAGGTATGACTTTGAAAAAATTGAAAATTTAGGTACTAAAATGGACTAAAGCTGATAGTTTAGGTACTAACTGTGTAGTTTATCCTATTTGTTTATATATTCATCTCTCATGAATATATTGGTGAAATTACCTACTAGTTCTTAAATTCCTTAAGTTTCACGGTATGAACTCAGAAGTTCACTAATATTTAAAATGTAAAAAAATAAAATGAAAATAAGAACCAAGTAAACAAGTTTGTTAGTGAATATAAACGAACCGAGCACACATGTGTTCGTGTCTATTCATTTATTAAATGAACGTAAAATTTTTTCTCATACTCTTTTATTTAACTTAATAAATAAACATAAATGAACTTGATACAAATGGTTCACGAACAATTCATATTCGTTTAGACCCCTAAACTTGAGCACTTTCACCTTGTTGCAGTACAAAAAGAAAGGTGTATCAGCCAAAGGGCGCATTGCATGTTGCAGCATCCGGCACCAAGAAGATCCTTATAATGGGGGCACCCGCTTCATTGGTGTGTTTTTGTCTAGACTCCTAGTGAAAGAGGGTCATCAGGTCCTCATTTGCATCTAAATCAATGTAAAATTTATGCATTGAAACAGTGTCGGTTCCACGCTGGAATTGAAACCCGGATTTTCTTCGAGTAATAACTTATTTTATTGATTGTGTCCACTCTAAAATTGGAAGCTGATTACGGTTCGTGATCCTTTGGCACGTCACTTCGTTCACTAGAGGTAAAGCACCGGTTACACAACAATTGTCTGGTGAATCAGACAGTGACTACTCTGATTTTAAGTCCAAGGTATGATGATGCCTTGAAAAAGTTTGATAATTTTGCTTGGTGATAATCTTGAAAAAGTTTGATTATGACCGTGAGAATCTTCTCACCATTTGAAATTCTAGAATCGAATCTAGAATCGAATTGTATCATATCACAGTCAACAAGTTAATGTTCAATTTTAAATACCGCCCATCTTTTTTTACGAAAAGAGACGAGTTTAAAACACAATAAATAGTCGATGACTATTTTATAACTTTAATAGTCGAGAGATTTAATAAAACAATATCTTATAGTTGGACCATTTGTATATTTTACCCAAACATATATATGATCGTAACAAATGAACATGCAAATAAACACTGATCTTTCCTTCTCTAGGTTGAAATCACATACAAGAAAAACATATGAGAGTAGACATAAGTTTGGTCTCCATCTACCATGGATGTTACAATATGCAGAAACATATAAAAGTGGGGGAAGATTATGTCTAATTGTCTTCTGTTTTTACATAAAACAAAGCTGGTAAAACTCAACAACATAACATGCATGCATGCATGCAACAACAAATACACATACATCATCATGGCTTACATAAAGGTAATACACTTTTGCTAGTTGGGTTATATTTCTGCATCAAAATCACAATCCAAGTGATGGACACTGCTTTCTTGCATGCTCCGGAACCAATTTCACCAATATCTCCGTCGGAACGCCCTTCAGTTCTGGTGGTAGGCACGAGACCAGTAATAATCGATCATACATCTTAACGATACAGAAAAGCCCTCATTTTAAAGAAAATGTTTTTTCCCGACTATGTCACTTACCGTGAGGTTTGAAGTTAAACAATGGCGGAAGGAGCCGACCGTTTGGTAAGCGGGCATTTGGATCGCGCAACTCGTCGAAGAAAGGATGGATCAAGGCATCAAGCTGCAACGTGAGCATCGCAGTAAACCAAAAGATTATAAGTAGTGATCTTAGAACTTCTATCATCGATAAAAGTCGCAGGCCAATTGAAGGGAATACGTTGAAGCATAATAAAATGAAGAATTTATATACTTACAGCGGAACACCGGAGATTAGGAGAGTATTGGAGTAATCTTGACACCAAATCAACAGCTTCAGGAGGCATGCGCTTATGGAATATCTAGTACACGAAGTTAATAAAAATAATTATAATAATTGCTTGACAAGGTTGAATAAAAGACCGTTTTTCACACCCTTTCTTCGATCCTTAATACCTTATGCCATGGATGAGCCTTAATCTGAGGGAATTTGAACTCTGTATAATTAGGGTTCATGCACTTAATTTCCTCTCGTGTTGGGGTGCCCAAGACCTAGAAAATAATCGCATAATTATCATATTTAAAGAGATATGGTCAATTTGACATTGGAAATGACTAAAGCAGCAATAACTACATCAAACAGAACACATACAATGGAGAAGTAATAGAACCAAGGTTATTAGCCAAGTACACATCCACAAGGCACACAGGTATTTCATGACATTTTTGTTAACAAAGGCTCTTTTAGAAACAATGATAAATATGTCCATTTTGCATGGTAATGAATCGATTATCTCGTGAAGAATATAAGCTCCCTCTCATTGAAACATTCCACAATGACATTATTGTAATAATACTGACATATGCATACGCATACACACACATACACATTGCGCTAACTACTCACACAGAGATTTAAGTACGAGATCTAAATACCTTAATAATCTCAACGAGTTGGTCAACCCCACTCTCACCCGGAAATAAAGGCTGATATAAATAGAAAATAATATATATTAACATGGAACACCAAGCTTAATTTAAGGTAAAAATAACAATCATATAAACCTCATATGCACAAGTTTCCTACCTGTCCAAGTAACATTTCAGCAAGGACACATCCAGTGGACCAGATATCAATAGCTGTAGTGTACTCGGTTGCTCCAAATATTAGCTCAGGTGCTCTGTAATACCTTGAGCAGATGTAGGATATGTTTGGTTCACCTTTCACCTACCAAGATAAGAAAATATAAAACAGTAAGAACTAAGCAAAACTCAAAGATCCATAAACAAATTAGTAAATATAATAGACGTTATAACCTACCAAGACTTTCGCACTTCCAAAATCACATAGTTTAACTTGATGAGTATGTGGATTTACCTGTAAGGAGGAAAGTGCAAGACATCAAGATCAAGATGGAAAAATAGGACGACTGACTTGACAAGTTCATTCACCTTGCAGGTAAGGGGTACTACTAAAATCAACAAACAAGGACGCAAAATGTGAAGGTAGAGTTATTTGAACATACCAAAAGGTTTTGAGGTTTGATGTCCCGATGACACACACCAATGCTGCAATGGATGTAAGACAAAGCCCTAAATATCTACCAAACATCGACCTTTATTAGCATCTAAGATGATTCAAGTTAAAAGGACACAAGAGAAACCAAAATTTTAAACACTGACATGTACCTGGTATGTATATAGTTTCACATATATCAATGGCATTCTTTGGTTCAACTTGTTATAGTGCTTGATCACACGATGAACAGTCTCGGGTACATACTCAAGTACCAAATTAAGATAAAGTTCATCCTTCTCCGTTGTTGAAAAAAAGCAATGTTTCAAAGCCAAAACATTTGGGTGGTCAAGAAGCCGCATTGTTTGCAGCTCACGGTTCTTATATCTCTTATCTTGAAGAACCTTCTTTATAGCAACAGTTTCACCTGTCTCCAAGCACTTTGCCTTTTTTTACAAAAATAAAAAAATATGTCCATTACTAACCTAAAAATATAGATTAGCAAGCTATACCATCTATCATGAAACAAACAAGTGTTGCTTACCTGGAAAACAACTCCAAAGGATCCATGTCCAACAACACGTTCAGCCATGTAACTTATCGTCTGGAATTTGTAATGTTATATTAGCAGATGACATGTAACGAAAAAAGCGGGGGAAAAAGGATAACTAGCTTGCAAAGTTAACTAGCTGCAATTAAATATCAAAGCCGAAGAAATATACCTGTTTTGGCTGACCATTTCTACCACCAATAGTTGTCACAATTATATGCCCTGTCTCTGTCCCATTACCATCCACAACTGTTGCTTCCATGTCCTAAAAAATTAGAGATGATCCATGAGTAGTAGCTGCATTCCTTTTTTCGGTTTACTAATGAAAGATGGTAGTACTTGGTACTTATTAAATTAAATGATTAGAAAAATGCAAAAGCAGGGAACCGCAATGATAAAGGTTAAAGCAAGAAAATTCTTACTTTGTCATCTCTAATTTTCATGTCATTCATCTCCTCGGGTAACTTCTCGACACCAGCAGCACTAGATTCTCTTACACCAGAAGAAGTAGGCACCATGCCCACGGAAGCCATCTTTAAGACAAAAAGTGTCCTAATTTTGCACCTCACAGCCAACCATTCATCTACATTGCAAAAGGGAAAAAAAATGTTAATAAACTCAACTTGAGAAACAACTAATATGTTAAAAACAATCTCTACCATTAACTACACCATAAGGACTAAAGTTCAACATAATCACAATACCGCCAAAAAAAATCAATTGAACAAAGCCCTTTTATCTATGTAGCAATTCAAGCTTAACAAAACAACCACTCAGCCACTTTCAATCCCAGGAATAATTTTATCAAATACCCATTATTTTAATTTAAAAAAAATAAACTAAAACACTTATGGTCCCATCAAAGCACAAAACTTTTAGCTTATACATACATATACTTATACAATTATACATATATACTATATACAGTGAAAGAAACCTCCATATCTAGCTAAAAAGGGCATTTTAAGATATCATTCAGACAAAAAGGAGCTAATAACACTAAGCACAAAAATAAAATAAAAAAATAAAAAGAATAGAACGTTATGAGAATTTCATCAATTGCAAGCACTTAATTTTCAACTTTTTTTTTGGGAAGGGATTTCATGATATAAATACACAGCTAATGATTACGGATTCATCAAGCAAATTAATGAAGGAAAAAAAAAACCCAGAGGATATCCATAGAAGGAAACCAAATAACAAAACACCCATCTTCAATTAAAGTTCAATGATAATAAAAACACAGATCCTAGAGCTAGAATTGAACCACCACACAAACAAAAAAAATCAGATTTTTTTCGTTGGTTTATAAAAAAACGTGAGGATCCGAATCTGACAGCCACAAACAAGATCGTCCAAGAAATAAGCCGATCCAAAACACAAAAAAAATATTTAAAAAACCCAGAAAGCCATTAATTCTGTAGATAAAAAAGGGGAAACCCAAAAGAAAAAAAAGGTACATTAAGAAGTGAGAGAGGGAGATATACATATGGACTGAGAGAGGAAATACAGGAGAAGAAGAAGCAGACGTGGTTGAGGCGACGCAGCGGTGAAGAAAGAAGAAATTGGTAAAAGGAGGAAGAAGACGGAGAAGGAAATAAATTTTTAATTTTATATTTGTTTTCGGTATTCTGCAAATTGAGATTTGTACAAGAGAGTTCAAGAAATTCGGTGGTTCACATGCTATTTCAGTACTTTTCGTTTTTCCTATTATTATTAATATTTATTTTAGTGTTTTATTTGATCAAATATTTTATTATTTTTTAGTAAAATTATGTAAATAAATTATTGTATTGAGGTTGTCATAGGGTTGACAGAGACACACTGTTGAACAGGAAAGAGGTTTTCAATTTGTTTTTCTTTCCTCTTTTTAATCATTTTTTTATGATTATTGTTATTAATTACTGATATTATAGTTGTAAAACAAATATTAAACGGTTAAGTAAAGTTATTCAATCGTATTAGCTTTTATTTGTATACATCTATATATCTTAAAATTTATATCTCAATCATTTGATAAAAATATTTATATATATATATATATAAATAATTTGATCAACTAATCAAATATGATTACTCTATTCATTAATATATATATTAAATAATAAATCAGTGTTAAATATTGATTCTGTCAATCAAGTTACTTTTAACCATGAAACTTCAAGCTTTAATGGTGAAATAGAATTCATAGTGATGTAACGATGGTAAAAAATATTGTTCTTAAACAATTCAAATTCAAATAGATATATGTGCAAGGATCTATATAGTTTAGCAATAAACCGAGGAAAAACTTCCTCCACGAAACTTCAAGGACAACAAGGGCCCCTGTAAAAGACGAGAGCAGCAAAGATATGGTCCGAGGCTGTTTGAGGATATCAACCATCATCTTCTCGAAACTACCAGACATCATGAAAATTCATGACACTGATTAAAGAACCATATTCAAGTAGCAATCATATATATTCTTCACATTCACATGCATGCATCCATTCGTCCATCCATATATATCACACTAATTTAATGTCACTAATTAACTGAACAACTCAATTATGCATACCTTCCTCGTAATATCCTGGCACATTCATCTTTTTTTTTTATAGAAGTTGGAGGTCTCATTAAAAACTCCCTTCTTATTCGTTCACATACTTAAAGTATGTTAACGAACATTGGAAGGAAGAAAAGAGTACCTCAAATTTTATTGATAATAATACCCGATACAAAAGACACCACGGAATATCCTCTCATGGTGATGAACACCATTACAACAAACACCTTAACCTCATATAACCTCATACAAAGCCACAGTCTAATCACCTTACTTCTAATTACACCACCAACAGTAGGAATAAAATAGCGCAACAGAACATAATGCAAATTAAAAGCAACACCTACAACCATATGAACTAAAACAAAACCACAATTGAAGAAACAAGATCTAATGAGACTCGTCTTCTTCAGGAGCCCAAGAGTTTGGTTTGAATGAAGGCTCTATCTCATGCACCATGACCTTGAAGAAGTTGTCACCAACCTTCAATTCCACCATCGCATCAATTCTCGCATCAGCCTTTGTGAGGACTTGAATTTTTGCCCGATCAAAGGATGATGGAGAATGACAACTTTCGTCGATAGCTAGTAATAAACCCCACTTATCAGCAATGTTCTTGAAAGTATTCCAATTCCATGTGTGAAAAGGAACACCCTCGCAAACTAACCATACTCGACGACACTCCATTACCAAACTCTCTGACCAAGCTTCGACTAAGGAGAACCACTCTGCGAGAATCTTTGATTTATCGTTCTTTACACTTCTCAGTGAAGCATTGTCTTCGAAAATCATTAAAATCGCATTACCAACAGCTCTCATTAAGGTGAAGCCAGTGAGGCCCTTCGCTTGCATTTGTCTAGCGAGATGACCAATTTTGACAAAGTCCTTGCACCACCCGACTAGACAATTGCTCAACACCTGAAGTTTTTCTTCATCTATAACACCTTCAACTTTATAATGATTCATCCTCGAATCATCTTCCATCCCGGACTTGCGAAGAACACCTGTCGAGGACTTTCTCCAATAGGAATGTCGAGGTTTGAATTTAGCGAAAGAAACACCAATTTTGTTGTCGTCGATACGAGAGCCATTCATTTTTGAGATTGCTCTCCTTGCTTCTTCGATTGATGCGAAGCGAATAAAACCAAAGCGAACTCCTTTTGAATTCCTTTTATTTGGAATAAAAACATCAAGTACCCGACCATGAGAGCAAAAAAGAGATCCAAACCTCTCCCAATGAATCTTCTCTGGTAAATTTTCAACAAATAACGTGAAGCATCCAGACTTGTCAACTCTGCACCCCTTTGTGATCGACTCCCTGGATCCCTCGTGTACACCATTTACTGCAGATTTTTCATCGCAACAGACTTCTTTAACTGACACATGAAAACTAGGAGATGCTACAGAAGCTGGAATTGGCAATGAAAGTACTGGAGGAACAGGAAAACCTCCATACTTGTCAAAATCAGAATCTGTAACTACTCTTTTAACAACAAGATTCTTCCTTGCCATCTCGATGTGCAAGAAGGACTTTAACTTAGCGTCAAAAACTATTTTCTGAAGGGCATCCTTGGCAGCAACTGCAAATTTAACAGTTGAGAAGAGTGCGAAACCCTTGGGCTTATCTCCCTTGAAGCTCAAATGTGAATCTTCAAAACCTGGAAGCCATCTCAGAAAATTCTGCAACTCTCTCTCTTTGACATCTTCAGGCAGACCCATAATGAAGATAGTACGAACCTCATCACGATGAGAAAGGTGAGATGACAGAGAATGCGCAGCTGCAGAGGGTGAAGGAACTTGAACCGGAGGTCTCATCTTGAGAGAAGGTAAGATTCCAGCACTTGGCATGATGACTGACTGTTGAAATAAAACACCTAGAGACTTGACAAACTGTCTGAATGCAGATTTAAACGAAAAAATCAGAGAAGTAAAATGCTAGGTAAGATATGCCTCCAAACGTGAAAACCCAGAGCCAATAACTACGATCTGGAAAAATAAGTTTTTCTCAAGAAGATCCGTTGACCAGCAGTGATTATTCACAGTAGAGAACTTGGGTTTTTGTCACGAGCATCCGACGAGTACAGTGGAACGATTAAAACGAAACTCGGGAAACTGGTGGTGGAAAAGAACGGCGAAGAAAGGCAAGTAGATTTGCTCCGATTGAAAAGGAATCTAACAAAAATAACCAGGAAAAAGGAAACGTTGTGGGTAGACGAATATCCTTGAGAAAAACGGCGTCAAAAGGATGTCGGAGTGCGGCGGTGGACGGTGGTCGGAAGACGGCGAACGGTGGTTGGAGGACGGCGGACGATGGTCGGAGGACGGCGGACGACAAGCGACTGAAGGTGGAAGACTAATGATGGATGACGGTAGTGAGGGCTGTATAAACGACACCCATATTTTCTCTCTCCCTTGGAAATTTGAAATTTGAAAACGCCTGGTTAGAGAGAAGTTGGAGCTTCTCTCACTTCAGATGGATATAGTAATGTATCCACAGAGAACATTCATCTTATAAATTTAAGCAATAGAAACAGCAGTTACACCTAGCTACCACATTTAGTAACATAATTCAGAATATGGTTCGTCTTCAAGATTCAGATAAACTGTTAAAACCAATAACCAGGGACATCATTAAACCAAAAACAAAGCCATTCCAAATGGTGCGTCTCTTAGAATAAGTGGTAAATGCAGTCCCATAAAGAGTGGAATATGAACACGAAATAACAAATAACGGTTACTCCCATTAACTGATGCCACCAATTTACAGTCCAACATTTATCCTCTAGACAATCCAACTGGAACATGATCCTAGTAGTATAAAAACTAACACGGTACGACACTTGTATGTTAGACAACTACATTCTTCTAAAATACCAGCTGCTGCTGCTACTAAATCATGTCTAAACATTAAGAACTAACCAGAAAATTGATAGGAATAACAACACATCTATCGTAGCTTGGAACGTTTGGGAATTGAACTACTAGGAGGGGCTCGGGATTTCCCAAAAGCCTTCATTTTCCTTCTCCTCCTATCTTCCTCGCTGTCAGATCCGTTCCCCTTCTCCCTGTCTGCATTGCTTGCTTCCCTCTCCAACTCCTCCCATGTCTTTCCCTTCTCTTCTTCAGAGACTTCCTCGGATTCTTCTTCCTCTTCATCCTCGGACTCGACCAATGATGCACTATCAGAGTCGTCATTCTCTGACTCAGATTCAGGCTCCGCATCAGATGGCTCATAACCCTGATCTGATTCCTCTTCATCATCGGAATCAGAATCACTAGCTTCCAAGTTCAAAAATTCCCAACCCCCATTTTCAATGAAGCTCTGTGGATCATCAGTGATTGTCTTCAGAATCTGCCGCCAGTTCAGATTCAGCCTGCTCTCGTAGTACTTGATGTCTGTTGTATCAAGCCATTCCTTGATGCCATCAAGTGCAGTTGAAGGGATGGAATCAATCCTGAGTACATCTTTCTTGAAGTCCTTAAAGACAATAGCCATGTCAAAATTTTTCTGCCCAAGGCCAACTCTTTCCAGGTTAACAATCTCAATCTCACTTAAGGTGACCACAAGGAAAGGATTCTCTACCAGCTCAACCAAACAGCTTGAGGTTGGCACAATGAAAGCTGAGGCCTTGTATGGGACCCCATGGAAGCCAAGTTCTCTAAGAGGCTGATCAAACTCGAGATCAAGACCATTAAACTGAGACTGCCCCCAGAGATCATTAACTCGATTCACAAAACTCTGGAAATCCATGTTGATCTTATTCTTCCTATCCCTCTCCCTTTGCTCTTCTTGAATTTCGTCTGGGTCATAAGCGGACCTCTTAGCCCCTCCCAATGTCTGGACTACATCCATAACCTCAACGTAAAATTGTACATCCTTGGTTTTTTTGTTTCCTACCATTATGTGGTTGTGCAGATGAAAGTGAAGGAGAGTGATCATCTCTTTCTCAGCAGGCTGGAAGAATGCATGCTTTATGTTTCCAAACATGATGTCCACACGCTCGTCAGCTCTAGTGGTAGAATACCGGAAACCGTTAGCATGGGCTTCAAGTGTTCCTGGAATCTTTCTCCCACGACCACCAAAAACAGGACGTATCCAAAGGTCAGGCAACCGTATAGGCTTGAACCTGTTCCCTGCAAGTTGAAGTTTTTCTTGAGTAACCAAGGTAGCTCTCTCAGCTTTCTCAGATTCCCTGGCCACAACATGCCGACGAAGTGTTTTAATCTGTTGTACCACTTCACTTATGTGCCTTGGATCCTTGGAGCGAAATGAGACTTCTTTTAGATATATCGCCCCTTGATTCTTTAGAGAGTTTGAATCATGAGGGCTAAAAGGAGTCCCTGGAACATTAAATATAATCCGGACAAAGCAATTCCGATTGGTATCCTGCTGGCTGGAAACCGTCCTTATAGTAGCCACATGGAAAGGTACCATACTACCATAAATTGGCAAGAGCACAGCCTCTTTCTTTTGGTCAACTTGAATCATAAAATCTCTATAAGGGGCAGGTCGTTCACATTCTTATAGGCTATCAAATCAGTTGAAGCCTTTGCAGCTGAACGGTTGTCGCCATTCCCAGGTCCACCTGCAAGCCGCCTAGCTATTTCTTCATTCTTTTGACGAGCAAGTTCTGCTTGGTGCTGCCTCCGCAACTCCTCCTTAGTGGTCTCATGATTATCTGACCTAAGCACTGTCTTAGACATAAAGGGCTTAACGCCATTTGTTTCAGCCTTCACAGACATTTCTTCCTCCTCATCTTCATTGAAAGAGTAAGCCACATCCTTAGCCGCCTTGGAACATTTGCCCGTCACCACTTCAGTATTTTGTTCACCAACAATAACTGTATCCGCAAGTAAGAGAGAGAAATTACTGCTCTTTGGTTTCTTACTCTCACACTGCAAGTTCTGAAAACCAAGTGACACATTGAAGACCATTCCTGCTTTGACCAAGCGGTCATTCTTCCCATTGAGATTAAGCCCCGACTCACGAAACTCAAGACCAATTCCTGTTCCAGCAGATTTTGTTAGATTGGGAATCCAGTCAGGAGCCTCTTTCTCAACAATTGAGAATGCAGCTTGATACGCAGCACTAAACTTTCTCCCAGGCTTCAAAGCACCAATTGCAGCTTCATGGGCTTTAAGAAGAACCCCATATGCCTTGTTCTGAACTGGAGAGGCATCTATCAAGATAGTTCTGGCAAGATTTGAGCAATAACTGTTATAGCGAGCTCCAACTGCACATAAGATAACACTGGCAGAATCATAGTACAGGTTCTCGTTATTGCTTGCAGCAATAGGTCTGAGATCAAACTCGCCCCCACTTTGAAATATGGGAGGATAACAAATATCAACATTCTCCGGCTTAAGCTTTACTTTGGCTAGCTGTGGATTCACTATAGCTTTCTCGGCTTCATCCATCAAGGCAGCATGAGTAATTTTCTTCTCCTCATCAATTACACTTTCAAGCTTTGGAATCACAATATTATTCATCACGTTGTAACTTAAATAAGCAGCTTTCTTTACATTCATCACCTCCTCTTTGTCTTTCACAGCAAATAGCTCAGATAAACCATTAGTTACATCCTTAAGCTGAAAGCCAGAACTTTTTAGTTGTTGAACCCAAGTCTCTAAAAGCTTTCCTTCAGGAGCTTCTCGAGCTATGTAACCAAAAATAGGAGAATCATTTTCAGATCCCTTGCATTGTACCCTGACGGACTTAAATATATCATTCATCAATGAAACTCCATCATCACTCTTTGCCTTCACATGCATCACAACATCAGCCCCCACAGCCTCCTTCGCAGAATTCTTCACAACTTCAAGAAGAGAAGCTTTCTTCTGGCTACACAAGAAATGAATCTGCTTCTTTGTGAAAACAATTATAGTCTCAGGGAACTCATAACCTAGCAACCAAATGTCTAGTGCTGATGATTTCAGATATCGTAAATCTTCTGAAGGTGGTGGTGTAGCTACTGCAAAAACATAAGAAGAGCCCCAGAGTTCGGCATTGTGTTCATTCCAGTGTGAATACATAGCCTTCAAACGTTTGCTGAAATTGTCCAGATTAATAGAGTAAGTAATTCCTGATCCAGGAGCCGTCCCATTTGGACGCTGGCCATTTGCACCCCGATGATCAGTCATTTAGGAGCTATTCTGCATAAGAAAGTAGGATCAATTAAAATAACCAATATATAAAATGTGGCGGAAAAAATAAGGGAATTTCTCAACTAATATTTGAAAAGCAATTTCAACTGAGGATTAGGTTAGCTTTCTAGGAAGCTTAAACCACTTGAGAAACTACAAAAAAGCCACACACACAAAAATGCAATATCCCAACATGCCACAGTCCTCATGAAAAAGGATTCATCAAACTCAAATCAAAACCCAGGAATTTAAAGTTCGAACAAGTTCAAGTTTCGCAAATCAATACTAGAAAACACATAAAAACCCAGCATTATATCTCGAAAACGCCGATGGAATCCGTCTAACACTTCAACTTCCAATCAAACGAAACTCAAATTCAAACGTAAATTAGGGTTCGCTTAGACCAAATACTAAAAAAAGCACCGAAACAAAAGGAATACGGCGAGAAAAACTCATGTTTCCTCACCCTGCAAACAATTTCCTCAAATTCCCAGTCTAGAATCCCGTCATCGTGGGCGAATTAGGCTTATTGCCTCCCGCGGCGGCCGCACACTAACTTGGAGCACGAGGAATTAGGATTAGGGTTTCGAATAGAGCAGCAAACAGAAACAGAATCCAAAATTCGAGGCTTATAACAAATCAATTAGCCCAAAAAGGGGAGAAACGAAGTTTGGGGGGGGCGAAGAAATTCAAGGAAATTAGGGGATTTTCTTTTCCCTTCAATTTTGGGAATCGAAGATTTTAAGAGAAACAAAGAAAAATCTGAGCAATGGGAATTGCAAGAGGAAAAATACATATATAAATGGCGGGTAAGGCAATTGTTTTCTATTAGATTATCTTTTATAGGATCAATTACGAGTTTAGTATTTAAATTATTAATTTTGATCCGCTTTAGTATTTTAGTTTTCAATTTTTCAAAACCGTGCCAAAAATTTAGTCTGTGTTTCGTTTTAATACCCACCGTTAAAAATTTTAGTTTTTGTTTCATTTTAGTACTAGTTCAAAATTTAACTTTAAGTTTTGAAAAAAATGAAAGTTTAGGTACTAAAATGAATCAAAACTAAACGCGTTAAGTTTTTAATGATGGGTAAATGAAATGAAAATTAAGTGTTAGGTTTTTTCTGAAAAAGTCGAAAGTTTAGGTATTTAAACGGAAAACATTTATAGATTAGACACTAGATACATAGTTTTCCCTTTATTATGTACGTCCACCGATTTACAGTATTCGGTCTGAAGTTTGACGGCCCAAATTAGCTGGGGTAAACTACATATTTTACCACTCAACTTTATTTTCAATCTTACTTTGGTCACTAAAGTTTAATTTTTTTATTTTCTCATTAATTTTTTTATTTACTCCTATTTTGATTACTCATGTGTTAAACCATAAATCGAATTGTGACATGGTAACCACGTGGAGTCCATGTAATATTTATTTTGTTCTTTCTTTTTATTATTTATTTTATTTTCTTCCTCAAACGATAAAAGTTTTACAAAGTCATTTATGTGTCACGTCGGTACTGCAATTAACATTCGTTTATGTCTTTTTCGATCACTGAAGATATCGATAAGATCATCTCATTATCTCTTATCACTTTTTCAGTTTAGATATGACGTGAATCTCTTTTCGACTTATAAAACTTAACCCTAAAATCAAAACTTGTAAAACTCCATACCACAACTAATCTATAATACCTATATTTGATTAGCGTAAAATCAAGATGTACACCTCACATCCTCCTCATCATTAGGATTTGGACGAAGATATTTCATTACTGAGAAATCAAATGAAATTCGAAACAATGATTTTTTTTCCACAAAAGATAAGATAATTTTGAAGTTATTTTATGTAATTGTTTAAAAAATTAAGTCATAACGTGGTTACGTATTTAATTATATAATAATAAAAAAATTAAAAAACTTTTAAATTTTAATTACAAAAATGAGAATGAAAATAAAGTTCAATAATGAAATTTATAATTAATGATCAGTGGAAAATATTAATAACCTATTTATTTTAATTTTGAGTTTCTCAACCGGATTAATTTTAACTCATATGTGATTCAATTCAATTTGATCAAATTAATAATTTAAATTTATAATAATTTTAATTTAATATAATTAATACATATAATTTGCCGGAATGATCTTAATCTTTTTGACCTAGCTTAGGTAGGGAATTGAACCAACTTAATTTTGAAAACTAGAGTTTTAAGAAAATAAATTCGGAGTCGCTATCGACCTTTGGGTTAAGTAGGACGAATACCTAAAATTGTCTTTTAAAATAATTTTTAGAAAAATTAGATTAAAAGTTAAAAAAAAGATCTATGTTTAACCATAGACATTTTGAAAGGGGCTCGAGAGTCGATTACGCGTAGAGAAAGATGAACACTCCCACAATACTCAAAATTGGTACCTAGAGATTACACATCATCTTTTATACGAATAATCATCAGAAACACATTCCTTACCTGTTAAAGCGTGTTTCCATAGATTTCCCATATAAAAATCATTGCCTTAATTTTTTAATAAATTATATAAATATTTATTTAATATGTTAAAAAATATTCGAATAAAAAGGAACGATTGACAAGTAGGACTAAAATGGAATTAAGTAAACTAAGGGAACAAAAATTGAAAGAAAGAAAAACAAAGGCAAACATGTAAATAGGACTAAAGTGAAAATCAACAAAATAATATGCATAAAAGAAAAAACAAGAACCAGCATGAAATAAGGACCAGAATGAAGCAGATCTAAACTTTGGAGCTGAAATCAAGAACTTCATTAACAAACCCAAGGATTACAAGTAGGGATGATAAAAAACCCTGAATCCGATGGGAAAAATCGAAAACAGAATTAAACGGGGACGGGAAAAAATTGTTTATGTTAAACGGGGACGGGGACGGGGAAAAACCGTTTATGCTAAACGGGGACGGTGATGGGTTTGGTAATCCCCGCCCCGATTACCCGGGCCGATACCTGGCCCGATACCCGACCCGATAAATATTAAAAATAATTATTATATATATATATAATATTAATAAATTAAATTTAAATTAAAAAAAATATATAATATTTATATATTTAATTTAAATATATATATACCAGACCCGATACTCGTTTAAATAACCGTTTATGCTAAACGGAGATACTCGTTTCCCTGCGATTTCCCCAATTACCTGATGGGGATCCCCGTTTAAATCCCCGCGATATTTTAAACGGAGACGGATATGGGTTTTTTAAACAGAGACGAGGACGGAGGGACCAATACTCGACCTGAACCCGGTCAGTTGCCATCCCTAATTACAAGAGAATGAGACAAAACATGGAGCCTAAACATGCGAATAACCCCTAACACAAAAAGAATGCTACTCTAACCCTAGAAAAACTCAAAACGGCATTACTGTCATTTGGCTTGGGGTTGACTGTGATTGTACATGTCCTTGCATTCGATTTTCTAGAAGAAACCCAGGCATGAGTTCCGCGAGTTTAAAATTATAAAGATTAACTCGTATTCGAAATAAAAAATTGAAGTTCAATTTGAATTCAAAATTATTTTAACTCGAAATATTTTTAGATTTAACTTGAACTCTATTCGAACTTGATTTAAGTTCTAATTCAAACTCGAGTTCAATTTTAATTCAAATTCGAGTTCAGTTCTAATTCAAATTCGAGCTCAAACCTGAAACTTAAGTACATAAAAACCTTATACTACATTTAAAAATACAAAGTATAAATGTAAATATTATTAATAATTCAATTTTAAAAAAAATAATTTTTTAACATATTTTTTTGGAGCTATTCACGAAATTTTCGAGTTAAGTATCAAATAGTTCGCTTCAGCTTATTAAGAATTCAAGTCGAATTCAAACTCGACTCGTTTACAATTCTGATTATGGATAATCAAATTATACTCAAATGATTATTTAATTAATAAATTTCTAAAAAAAATATAAAATCATCGTTAGATTATTAAATCATTATAAAACAACTGTTAAATTTATCGAACTGTTATAAACATATAACATATTTTATCAAACTATTACAAAATAATCATTAAACTTATCAAAATATCAAGTTATTATAATGTCACAATAATCATTTTGTAAGCAAAAAGGCATCAGATATCTCTATACTTAAAAAAAATTAATGTGACCCTTTTATTATTTTTTTTCTCTCAATGTAGTCATCCAACTCAGAAAACAAACTCAATGTGGTATTTTAACCAATGTTTTTCAGTCGTTGATCGTTCTGGTGCTGGCGTGACAGTTCACAGTGCAAATATGGTGGTCTACGGTGTTGATGTGGCAATCCATCTGTCATGTTTTAGTTACCAATTTAGCATATTTGTCATGTCATTCGCCATATTGTCAACCACCGTGGACTGAAACATCAGCACGATGGACTATCACGTCAATACCTTAACGGTTAACGATGAAAAACGTTGGCCAAAGGGACATATTGGGCTTATTTTATGAGTTTTAGGGTCACATTGAGATAGAAAATAATACGAGAGCCGCATTGATCTTTTTTAAAAGTATAGGGGCCTCTGATGCATGTTTGCCTAAACGTAATAACTATTTTATAACTTTTGGAAGTTCAATGATCTCCATGGAAATAAACCCAAAAAGAAGTCAAGAAAAAGGTAGAATCCGTGGATTATCCTTTCGTCTACACGATTCCTCAAGAGCGGAGCAAGAACTAAGAAGACAGAAGTGACTGCCAGATTCGCTATAGCCAGTGGTCCTGTAATGGCCCTGTGAAGCCTAAGTTTGAGCTTCTCCTTCAATATAATCTCCATGTCCACGAAAATCCCATGCAAAACGAAGAACAAAGTTATCTCCCACGTAGGTTTTTTACGTAATATGCTGTAATAAAGCAGCTCGTGTATCAGACCGGAGACGACGAACGTTACGAAAACGGGCGGCAAGGAACTCCATCGGGCTCCGATTGTGCGTATCGAAACGCTTCGTATCTGGTCGTAGACGACGAGACGGAGCGTTTCCTATACCCTGAGGTTCCACCTTCGGCCCCAGAAGTCTTGCAACGATGAGGCCAAGAGAGGTGAGTTGAAGTGTGGCTTGAGTTCAACCCTAAGTTTGACCTGGGAGAGGTACGCAAAATTTTATATTAAAGGTAATTTTATAAAATTTTGTAAAGTTTTATAAAGGAGAATTTATAAAATTTTAAAAAGAAAAAATATAATATCAATTAAAAATATATATAAGAATTTAAAACTTAGAATGAGTAAGTATCCCATCAATTCCTTCGGTTCATCCATTATCATATGAGCTAAGGGTTGAGCATAAGTTGAGTTGGATCGGATTTTTGATCAATTCGACATGATAAAAATATACCACCAAATCGAAACTTGATTCAACCTAATATAAATATATATAATTTTTGGTAAATTATATGTTTAGTACTTAAACTATCAGTTTTGGTATGTTTTAATACCTAAACTTTCAATTTTTTAAAAACCATACTTAAAGTCTAATTTTTATTTCATATTAATAACCCGCTGTTTAAAACTTTAGTTTTTGTTACATTTTTGTATCTTGTTCAAAATTTAACGTTAAGTTTTGAAACAATTGAAAGTTTAGGCACTAAATCAGACCAAAATTTATAGTTTAGGTACTAAAAGTGTTAGGTTTTCAACGACAAGGTACTAAAATGAAATGAAAACTAAACGTTAGGTATGATTTTAAAAAAATTGAAAGTCTAGGTACTAAACGGACCAAAACTAAATCATTTAAAAATCCTACCCGACTCAAACTTAAAATATTTTTAAAAAAATCATAACTTAATAGAATCAAATCAGGTCAAAACTCGTCGGGTTCTAGTCTCGTGTTGATCCCTACCTGAGCTGGGATTACAACCGTGGTTAAAAGAACAACTACCGCAAGCCAAACTAGGAATCCAAAGAGGAGTGACCAAACAAGTTTGTGGAAACACTCTTTGTAGCTATAAGAAACCAAGGTCAAAACTATCCACAATGAACCTTTACTAGCGGCCTCTAAGATCAAATCCAAGGGCACTTTGGAGTGATGGGGTTGTTTGATTTTGAATGGAGAACAAGCTGAGAGGATGAAAACATCGAGAGCCGCCGCCTTGGGCAGCGACAAGGGGCCTTGATTGAAGGCAAGCGCGAATAGGTTGAAGTTGGTGTGGCATGAGAGACAAAGCACTAGAGGGTAACCGAGATAGATCGAGTGGAGGTTGAAGGGGATGATCAATAGTAGGATCATGACCGGGAGGAGGGCAAGGAGCCTAGGCAAGCCCTTTGGGACCTTTGCTGCAATGTGGTAACAATAGGATAAGGATACATATGTGAAGAGCCCTACTGTAGTCAAGATCTTTAGCTCACTCTCTACTTCCATCTTGATATAAGCTTCTCTTTGGCCTTTAGGTTGCACCTCATATACAGGGGCGGACCCAGGACAAAAATTCAGGGGTTGCACAAAAAAATTCTTATAATCTTTTTTAGGGGTTGCACAATATTAAAGGTGACACTTGTATTAATTAAAAAAAATTAGAAAAAATTAACACTGAGTAGACAATTTTGTTGTATAATTTTTTTTTCTATAAGAATTTATCTGAAATATAGGGATTCTACCTAAAAATCACAAAAATATATATAAAAATACTAAAATAATATCATTTGATCAATGTTCCTCACAATTTGAGGGGTTGCCCGGGCTACCACTGGCAACCCCCTGGGTCCGCCCCTGCTCATATATATAATTAGGGATGAGTACATAACTTGAATTCGATGGATTTTGATATTTTGATATGATTTGATGATATATATATATATATTTAAAATATTAGGATTCAGATTAGATTGAGCTACGTTGAGTTCTTTTGGAAGATAAGGTCGGGTCCAATGTGGATTTAGGGTGAAATTTTTTTATTCCGATGTGACCCGAGATTACTGTATAAAAATGAGAATTATATATATATATATAGAGAGAGAGAGGGTTGATGAGATTGAGAGCGAGTTTTTATATAAAATTGAGTTGAGATATAAGTCAAATGAAATCTTTTTAAAATTAGATTAGGTCGAAACACAAATAAAAATATAATATTATGATAAAATTCGAGTATGAAAAACTTAATGTAACCCTTTTCATGCCCATATCTATATATAACACTAATTAAATGTTGTCCCCAAAATTATGAGACGTTGATTTAGAGTGGGTTAATATTTAATGGAGTACTACTAGAATTTTCTTAATTCCAAAAATAATATTTAAATTATTTGTTTTTTTATGATATGAAGTAAACTAAAATCCCTTACAGGACTAAACTCTAGCATATGTTAAAAGTAGAGAAAATAACCTCAGTGACAAAAAATCTTAGATAATATACGATTTTGACCAACTTTTTTTGGATTTGCGAAAATGACCAACAAAATCGCAATGCGATCTCCACTATCGCAAATTCACGTTGCATTTCGCATTGCGATAGTTGAAAATCGCGTTGCGTTTTTCCATTTCGCGTTGCGATAGTTGGAGATCGCGTTGCGATTTTCCAAATTCGTTGAAAAAAAGATTTTGTTTCTTAAGAATTTTCTCTAAAAAGATAGTATACGCGCGGACGTGTCGAAGACACGTATTACCACGACCACGACCACGACCACGACCACGACCACGACCACGACCACGACCACGACCAAATGGAAAATCGCAACGCGAATTTCAACTATCGCAACGCGAACTGGAAAATCGCAACGCGACTGTAGACTATCGCAACGCGAAATGGAAAATCGCAACGCGACTGTAGACTATCGCAACGCGAAATGGAAAATCGCAACGCGATTTTCAACTATCGCAACGCGAAATGGAAACGTGATTTTCCAACTATCGCAACGCGAAATGGAAAATCGCAACGCGATTTTCAACTATCGCAACGCGAAATGCAACGCGAATTTGCGATAGTGAAGATCGCAATGCGAATTAGAGATAACATTGCGATTTTGTTGGTCATTTTCGCAAATCCAAAAAAAGTTGATCAAAATCGTATATTATCTGGGATTTTTGGTCACTGAGGTTATTTTCTCTTAAAAGTATCCCAATGGTTAATATTTTAGGCTAAATGCATCATCTGTCCCTTAATTTTGTTTGTTTTCCCACTTTGGTATTTAAGTTTCTTTTAATCAATATTACTCTTAAAGTTTATAAAAGTTACTATTTTTACCTAAAAATTTAACGAACGTTTTAAAAAATTAGGCCAATCAGAACGTGACACATCATTTTTGTTCTCTTCCTCCTTGTCTCTCATTGATTCATTCGACTTCGAATTATCATAATTGACAATTTAATTATGTTTATATAGTTTATTAAAGAAATATTAAATTAATTATTTAGAATAATGGAATATGCTTTCGTGTTGGCCACCTCTTCACGTAGTTCCGTTTTAATCACTCAACTATTTTTTTTAAAATCATACTTAACATTTTATTTTGTTCCGTTTCGATCACCCACCCTTAAAAATAAACAATGATGTTGATGTAGGCTTAAGGTTCAGTTTTGTCACTATAGTAGACTTAATTTATCATTTTCACTCATACGATATTTTCACATCAATTTAGATCTCAAAGTTATTTAGTTGCATCATCCTATACTCTGCACCTAACTTAAAACCCTAAACCCTAAACTACTAAATTCTAAACCATAAACCCTAACTTAAAACTCTAAACGATAAAAAATATTTTAAACATTGATGCAATTAAACTGGACAAAAATGATCATTAAGACTGTTGATATATCACTATAACATAATACCACGTCATTATTTAAAAAATAAAAAATTTATCACATTTGTAATTCTGTTTATTTTTTAACGTCGAATGATCAAAATGAAACAAATATAATATTAAGTATGATTTTAAAAAATATTAATTAGGTGATCAAAATGAAACAGTCTGATCATTTATTGTGCAATGGGAACGAGTCAAAGCCATTTAATGGCTCCGCCAAGGAGCAACCAAATTGGGCGGCGGTTGAGCCATCACATTTTTTTTTGGTCATAATTATCGCGATGGTGGACATAACAAATGCTCTTGCGAGTATCGCAGTCGTACGATAAGGATTTCGAACGATAACGATACTATTATATAACAATTACTATTCTAATAGCGATCGACTATTTAAATTTATGTATAAAACAAATTTGTTTTTATCCATTTCTAGAAAGTGAGATGCGACCTGCTGAGTCTGACCACTTTTAGGGGATCTAACTATTTTCCAACGACAGTGATCAAGTTGATAGTACCTTAAAAGTTGAGTGATCATTAGGTAATTTACCCTTCTTTTAAATGATACCAAAATAAGAGACAAAAATGAAAAACTTAATTTTATATTAATTAAATTCGATAATAATTCAAGTTTTTACTGTAAAAAATAAATAAATTAACTGAAATACAATTGACCGGTGAAAAACCAAAACTTATTGGTTCCAAGCGTGTGAGAAAGTTGGTAATATTTTTCTCTTCAACTGTTTGTTCACACCCGGAAAGGGAAAAACTAAAGCAATATCTTAAGGACTAGTAGGAAGCATGCCATTTCCTCGACCTGTCCTCTGTGGTACTCGAACTCTTTCGTATCGTTAGGCACCTATATTTCGACACGAGTACGAAATTATATCATCCCCGGAAAATACAAATCAAACAAACTCGTTTTCCGAAACTTACCGCCAAGTCCGAGCAACATACCATACCTCTCTTTTACTTCCTACATGGTCTGACCATTCTCAACGAGGTCATCTTCGTTCTCGGCGAGGGAATCTCCATCTAGACGAGAGCATCTCCATTCTCAACGGGAGAGTATCCTTTCTCAAACTGCGGTGATGAGGCCGTGATGTCCGAGGTGGCATCGTCGATGTTAGAGCTTGGGATTTCAGCACCTGACGAGGAACTTTCAATGTTTAAGCTTGGGATTTCTTCAGCAGACGGCAAGGAACGTTCAATGTTTAAGCTTGAGATTTCAGCACCCGGCGAGGAACTTTCAATGTTTACACTTGGAAATTCATCACACGGCAGGGGACTTTCAATGTTTAAGCTTGGGATTTCAGCACACAGCAAGGAACTTTCGTCTTCACCGACTGTGGATGCTGGCGGAGATGTATCCGATGTATAAGCACTATTGTAGCCATTACCAGCCTCAGACTCAGTCTCATCTGGTGCGTTTTGAAGGCACCAGCACATAATGCTGGCAGTTAAAGTGAGCATCATCTTCTGGTTTACCTGCCACATCCCATAAGAACATCCATTTGCGTCGCATTTTCAATTTACTCCAGAAAATTTGATTATTTATTTCCTATTTATGATCATTTGCAGATATTCAAATACGAGATTCACAATGCAGCGTTACCTCCATGATGTCATCAGGCAACAAGAAGATGGAGCATCCGATTTTACGAGCCACACTTATGATATATGTTGCATTCAACCTCTTCTCTTCGTCTACAATTCCAAAAAGGGCAAAAACTGTTAAAGATTGGCTCGATCTCAACATTTTCGCCAAGATAAGAGACCATGCTTGGTTCATTCTAAGTATAAATAGAGTCACCAATAATCCAATCGAAAAATTAATTCGAGTTAGCAAGTAGTCATACCACTTTCACCCTTGGTTACAAGGTTCCAGTTGACAACTCTTGGCTCCACGGAACTTAAAAGTTCAAGGAAGAACAGTCCAGACGAGAGGCTCCTGTCCTGCAGTTTAGAACAAGGTATAATTTAAATCATTCAATCGATAATATTATTATTTGATGGGATAGTTCTGAAACCTTGAAGCTTTCTATTTGACGGGATCGTCCGGTGCTTTTAACTTTCCTGTTTGCCCAAGTCATGATATATGAATCAGTTATCTCTTTCCCTCGGGAGCGAGCTCTCAAGCTCTTTAAAACTTGAAGCATGTTGTACCTCATCAGTTGCCACAGGAAAGCTGTAAGACAATGTAACAAAAGCTCAAATGGCAGAATACATAGGATCAACAAGCATATACATTGAAAGATGAAAAGCAATTCAATTTACACCCGACACGGATTCTTTTTATCAAAAGTACTCGCTGAACTTGCCAAGCCGTGAAGAGAACCATATTAAATAAAGACAAGAGAAAATTACCGACAATAAGTTTCTTATTTCCTTCCACGAAATCATGTCCTCCAAGATTCACAATGGAAAATCTCAACATCTCCCCGATCATCACGACTTGGTTGCAATTCTCCACCTTTCTAAATGGAAACCTAATTGGAGGTTTCGTTGCATGCTTCCAGTTGACTGATCCAGGTGCAACCTTATCAAGCACCTCTAAAAGTACCCATCTGTATCAAAATCAAGCTCTTTATGTTGGTGGTTGAAATACTGGAGAAACTGGACTACTAAACTACGATGCCTTACATAAGGCGAAGTCGCGAAGTGGAAGCTTCGAAAACTTACCCGTTTCTAACATCCTCAAATAGATTATTAATATAAGTGTCGATTCCAAGACTGTTCATCCATAGTCGGAAACATCTCTCGTCTCTCGAAAGTTGCACATCATCTGTCATTCTTTCTGCAAAAGAAAGCTTTTTGCCGTCTACGCTCAGGCCATTCCTGCAAAAGCACACTTGTATTTGTTACCAAAATATAAAACTAGAGACAAACATACGGTGAGGAAGGAGTGTACCAGTGTAACCCTTTCAGTTTGTGATTTTTCACCTTTGATGAAAGATTTGAGCTACAAATGCAAGATTCAAGTTTGATGAACCCTCAACAATGTCTTGCGGGTTTAAATAACGTTTACATCCCATTTTCTCTGCATGATCAAGTACCAGTGTAGCCCTTTCGGTAGGATCCGATGTATCAAGGGTCAATGGATTGCAGAACTCAGGAGCTAGTACATTAAGCAGGTAGGCATAAGCTTTTCCATCCTGCAGGTACGAAAATGAGTAAAACATTGAAGTACCAATTCAAGCAAAACAAACCGATGCAATCTAATTTCTGCATGAGCTTCCACCTCGATCCACAAAATTGTTTTATCATACCCTTGCCGCTAAATGTAGATTAGTGTAGTCAAATACCTTGAGATCTGAATAAAAATTTGTAATAGTTTTCTCATAGCCCCCTTTCTTTAAATGGTAATTCATCCATCTTAGTAGAACCTTCTCAGGAGATAATCCCATAAGTTCCTCAATATCCTGCAAGAATTGATAATTCAAACGGAAACACGTCAATCTATTTGTTTGAAAGAATTCTGTTTCGTTAACTGATCCTTAGTTAAACATCAATCATAGGATAAAGAAATAGATTACTCCATTGCCATCCTCCAGCACTTCTATGAGCTGAGGTGTCTTCTTAAGGTTGAGATCTGCCAACAGTTGAATCTGCAGTTGTACCAGCAAACAACTTAACATCATACGTTTCTCGGTCTATCACAACATTTTAAATGCCTACCTTTATAATTTGAGCAATCAAGCCGAGCAAGAGGGTAGGCTGCAATACAAGTAACCAAGGTTAGAACTATCGGATAATCAGAAAAAATCATTCTAACCGGCATAGGAATTTGTCTATCAGTACTAACCCTTCCTTCAACTAAGTCCTGGGTGCCAATGTTTACCACAGTGCAGCCAATAGCCTTTGCCGAGTTGAGACCAAGGGTATGGTTCTCGTTCCTCTCCCATAGGTTAAGTACCTTTTTCGTGTTAATAGCTCGTTCATCTATTGTTCCAGGCACAGCAATATTGATAAGCTTACTGCAAGAGTAAAAGAGAATAAAACCATTGTCCAGATTTTATAAAAAAAAAAAAAAAAAAAGAGCAATTGCATAACGGATCATCGATAAAAATACCATAAAAGTACTCCATCTTTCGCAAGTTCGAAAAGGTCATTGGTAGCTGGATCAATTGGAAGAAACTGCTTTAAAAATGGATCATCGGCAAGATAAATGTTTATGTGTCTAACATAAGTGTTTTTTTCTGATTCGATGATTGTATTGGCTGCGGCGGCCTTCAGGACCTTCGATGTACTCTTTGAACCACCTGATTTTATCGTAGACATATCTAAAGATTATCTGAGCAGAGACAAGGAAAATCTAGCCGAAAGTTTGTCTGCAAGTTACACACACTGAATCCAGAATCCAATTACCAATGGCCCATGATGGATTCAAAATACACTCTGATTCAACCTAGCAGCCAAACTTTCCAACCAGATTCCTCAAGCCCAGAATCTAAAAACCAGAAAACAACATCAATGCCACATCTTTATATTCTATTAGCATCAAGATAACAAGAATCTCTCATGAATTGCATTTTAACATATAAAAAAAACCATCCTATAAATCAAGAACTCATATTTTGATCCCATGGTCATTAACATTAACCATAAATGCATACACATTGATTTTTAACTTATAAACAATCAACAAAACTGGGAATTTAACCTAGCAACCAAACTTTCCAACCAGATTCTGAAAACCAGAAAACGGCATCAATGCCTCATCTTTAGATCCTATTAGGATTATCAAAACAAAATTATCTCATTAAACCATACCCATAAATTGCATTAAAAGTTAAAACATATAAAAAACCATCCCTATAAATCAATAACTCATATATAGATCCCATGATCATGAACATTAACCATAAACCAGCCTACACATTGATTTGTAACTTACAAACAATCAACAAAAACTGGAAATTTAACCTAGAAGCCGAACTTTCCAACAAAAATCTGAAGACCAGAAAACGACATCAATGCCTCATCTCTAGATCCTATTAGCATCAATGTAACAAAAATATCTCATGAAACCATCCCTGTAAATCAAGAACTCATATTTAGATCCCATGATCATGAACATTAACTATAAACCAGCCTACACATTGATTTGTAACTTACAAACAATCAACAAAAACTGGGAATTTAACCTAGAAGCCGGACTATCCAACAAAAAACTGAAGACCAGAAAATGAAATCAATGCCTCATCTTTAGATCCTATTAGCATCAAGATAACAAAAATCTCTCATGAAGCCATCCCTGCAAATCAAGAACTCATATTTAGATCCCATGATCATGAAAATTAACATTAACCATAAACCAGCCTACACATTGATTTGTAACTTGCAAACAATCAACAAAAACTGGGAATTCAACCTAGAAGCCAAACTTTCCAACCAGAATCTGAGGACCAGAAAACAACATCAATGCCTCATTTTTAGATCCTATTAGCAT
Organism: Hibiscus syriacus; assembly: GCF_006381635.1. Lineage (NCBI taxonomy): Eukaryota > Viridiplantae > Streptophyta > Magnoliopsida > Malvales > Malvaceae > Hibiscus > Hibiscus syriacus. Next base: position 52,589 of record NW_024063315.1, read on the forward strand.
CAAGACAACAAAAATCTCTCATGAAGCCATCCCTATAAATCAAGAACTCATATTTAGATCCCATGATCATGATCATGAACATGAACATTAACCATAAACCATCCTACACATTGATTTTTAACTTATATACGGTCAACAAAAATTGGGAATTTAACCTAGCTGCCAACTTTCCAACCAGAATCTGAAAACCAGAAAACAACATCAATGCCTCATCTTTAGATCCTACTAGCATCAAGATGACAAATCTCTCTCATGAAACCATCCCTATAAATCAAGAACTCGTATTGAGATCACATAATCATGAACATTAACATGAACAAACAATCCATTATAACTTATAAACAATCAGCAAAAACTGGGAATTCCTTGAAATCCCATGATCCAATTCCAATGAAACAGAAAACAAACACACCCCATTGACCCAGAAATGCAAACAAACACATCAATCAAACGAAACTCAATAAACCCTAAAAAGAAAACAAACCCAGAAAAACTGACCCCGTTAAAAAGCAAGGTATCGCGGTTTGTCAATGAAAGAACTTCATTATCCTTTCAAAGCTAATGACTTCAAACCGCGCCACCCCCAGATTTTACACGAGGAAGTTAACCCTTCAACGAGTTAAGAAATGCACCTGTTGAGTTGATTTATATATAGATAGTGAGAGAGGTTGAAGGAATAGAAAGAGGATCCATTTTCGCCAGTGAAAGTAAAAGGGGAAAACCAAGAGAATGAACGGTCTTGAGTTTTTCTACCTTATAAAGAACTTCCAAACAGTTTTCCCCCCATTTCTGTTAATTATTCGCTGTTTCTCGGCGCACCGTAAACAGAATGCACTCGTGGTTTGACCAATAAACAAATAAAATATCCAATAAATATTTTGTGGGATTGAATCCTATTAAGATAAAATATTAAATAATAAATAAATTATTTAAAATTTAAATATTTCAAATTAAATATATCACATTCTTAGGAGATTCTGATCAAAATTTTAAATTTAAATATGAAAATATTTAATATATTTCAAAATATATACTGAGAAAAATAATATATACTGAGAAAAATAATATATAATATAGTATTGCCAATACAAAATATTTTTTTATATATTTATATAAATATAATGTACGTGATTTAACACTTAAATTTTCTGGAATTTCTTTTAATAAATTTTATATAAATATATTAAAATAATAATAAAAGGGTAATTATTTTTTACATTGAGGGGTAATGATGGTCATTTTTTTTATCCAAACTTAATAGATATCGACACAATACGACTTTATAAGATCACTTATCACTTAAAAAAATGAGTCTTTAGAGCATTGACTTATACGAATCAAGTTACCTTATTGGTTAGAAGGATAATTGTTATTTATAGAGCTTTCAGGTTCAAACACTAGAGACTGTCAATGTATTTAAGGGTTTATTATCAAATGATCGATAGATTTTAGAACAAATACTACCACTTGTAAACACCTTAAATTAATAAAAAAAATGAATTAGATCATGTAAATTTTTTTTGAAGGATGGATCGGATAAAATCAGGTTTAGCATAGCAAATATATAATATGACCTGATTCAAGATAATAATATAATTATCTCTATTTAAATATTATTTTAATTATTTATTTATTTTACTTATTATAAATGGAAACTTTATATAGATTCGATCTATTAATCGATTTACCATATATTATAATGATAACGAAAACATGATGAAAAATAATAATAAATATGTATGTTATGATTTTGTTAATGGAAATGGCGTCTTGGTAGAATCCTAATTTGCATATATGAATTTAATTATTTATATAGACTTCAGTTTTTATTATATTTTAGTATCCCGTTCAAAAATCTAATGTTAAGTTTTGAAAAAATTGAAAGTTTAGGTATTAAAACGAACAAAAACTGATAATTTAAGTATCAAATGCATTAAGTTTTTAACGACAGGATACGAAAATGAAATGAAAACTAAACGTTAAGTATGATTTTGAAAACATTGAAAGTTTAGGTACTAAAACATATCAAAACTGATGTTTATGTACTATGTAACGCCCTGAAACCCGGGTTAGTAGTTCGAGTCAAACCGAGACTCATTTGAGAGCCCAAAAGATTTATGAAAATAGTTTAGACCAAGTTTAGTGGGAATTGGGCTGAGTTGGGCCCAAAAGAATTTGGAAATATGATGTTTTTCTTGTGGACTTGAAAGTGTAGGGACATAAAGAGTAGTTTACCCATTTTTAAGTGAAACGTAAAACTTTCCCTCATTTTATATCACGTGAACCAAACCCAAAATTATATTACCAAATACTCTTCTCCTTCTTCCTACTAGCATTTTCCATTTTCCATCCTTTCAAGAGCTAATATTCAAGCAATCCAATCTTAGTTAGCTTGAGCCAAGGTAAGATTATAAATCACCATTCTTCAAGCTTTAATTTAAGCCCCATTTTACAAGTTTTCCGCTATGATTTCCAAAATGGGTTTTTGGGAGGTTTAATAAATCCAAAGATTCTAGGTCGTTTTTGTTGGATTTAGGTTATTGAAAGTATTCTAACCCATAATTTTATTACAAAGATTATTTAGAAATTTCTTTTTCTTATCTTGATTATTGAAAGAAGTGGGTGAAGCCTCCAAGACAAAGAGGAAGGAAAAAGCTTCCATTAAGTGAGTTTGAGCTTTGCTTTAACCTAGAAATCAAGGTATCCACAATTACAACTTCTCTATACTCTTTGTGGGTCATGTTAAATGTAATGAATAGCATGAAGGTAAGAAATAAGCTTATTGAGCATATCAATGGTAGATTTTATGTTTTGGAATTTTAAGCATGATAGAAGCTTTATTTATGTCCTTTTTATGACACATAAGACTTTAAGTATGTTTGGGGACCTCACAAGGGTCTTTGGGAGTGAGATATAACATTTTGGTGCTTGTTTTTAAGTCTTCTACAGGTCAAGTATCGATACTTGTTCTTCGTTTCTGGGCAAAAACGTGTTTTCTGGGTAGAAGTATCAATATTCTTTCAAGAGTATCGAAACTTTGAGTCATAGTTTCGAAACTCCCAGAAAGTATTGAAACTAGGCAGAACATGATGTTTAAAAGTATTTGTACTTACATAAAATATTAAAACTTTTGCAGAAGTATCGATACGCTTGAGCTAGTATCGATAGTTTCAGTATGTTTTGGGCAAAAATGATTGTTTTTAAGGGAATTAGACCCCGAGGAACCCCAATACTTCAGTATATTATCAAATAAGGCTACAAGTGAGAATATTTATGATGTTTAATTCAAACATAGAAACCAAATAATTAGGGTGACATAAAACTAGCCTTGGTTGGTGCTCGGGAAACAATTCGAACACCCGAGTTCCTCTAGTTTAGGGTGTCGAAAGTATAGATGTAATCCAATCCATAGGTAGGGCACAAGGCAAATTTGACTAGCTATGGCGTGATGTCCGACACTCGCAAGGGGTGGGCTAGTTAGGGGTATGGTGTCCAATGCAATGATTTCCGGGGGTCACATCATCGGTAGACTAGAGGGGTGTGTGAGCTCAGAGATGCAGAAATCTCTCAGTAGCGCCATGATGTCTACCATAGAGTAGAGAGTGAGTATCGCAAGGATATTCACTAATGTTGTATTGTTTTTAGTTATTAAAACATGTTGTGAATGTACCCCTCTTAGTATATTTTAGTTGTTAGTGTGGCACTGGGCTAGTTAGCTCAGCGTTTGGAATTTGTTTCCTTACACATTTTAGGTGAATATCAATAGAGGAGCCTTTTGACAAGAGAAATCCAGACCAAACAACAAAGCAGAGTAAGTCTCAAATTTCTAAAGGGTGTGTATATTCAAAATTCTATTTTGTAAATTTGAGTCGTAAATTGTTTTAAATACATGGTCTGTATATTTTATTTATTTATTTTGTAATTGTGGAAGCTCCCGACTGTAAATTATTGTACATGGATTTTATTGCAAGTGAGTATGATAAAAGGAAATTTGTTGATTAGCCATGGTGTTACATACTAAATGCATAGTTTACCCCTATAACTAAAACAATGATTCACTGTGATTCCTGTTATCCAACATTTAATTCAATAATTAATGCATATCTTCTTGTTTAAAAATTATGATTCAAATTCAGATTTTTCTGCAAATTAAATCCAAGATAACTTGACACACAAGTATTACCATAAAATGATGATAGTTACCTTAATTCGCAAGAAACTACCCATTGGGAGCTTAACTTATGCTTTAGATAGATGCTTAAACTTGTTTAATGACATTCGTATCGGGATCTACACACGTGAAACGACGTCGTATTCTGTTTTGCGTTTCCGTAACTTCAAGATAATGTCAGATACGAGTTTATGTCCGATACATATATTTCTTCTTTTCCAAGGATGAGAAAATGAAGAGTCCGAAAAACACAAAAGAATAACAAAATATTATTCACATAATCGAGCACTGAGCCGGTTCACCGGAAAAGGCCTGTTGCGGCGGTGCCATAGGAGGCTGCACGAGATACGGAGGCGGCCGTGGAAATGGATCATAAGGATGGTGGTAATATTGATGGCTACCTCCTTGCCAATATCTTCCATGGGGATCATCCAAAAAACGAGGCCCGTCGTCTCTTCTTTCTGACGTTCGGTTTCGTAATCCAGAGTCGATACAGTATACCTGAGCATGTTTCCCTGCTTTGGCTAGTAGTTTCAGAGTGGTTCCAGGGTCTATGTTGCCCGAAACACGAGCGATTCCGTTTGGATCAATGGAGAAAGTAGCACCTGAAAGAAGAACAACAAAGAAATTGCATCATGCAACTACACATACATACATACATACATATATATCAGTTGCCAATAGAGATCATAGTGAGATACCTGGAATTCCCTGGAGCACTTTGATCATGGAATTCTCCCAACCTGGAGTTTGAATATCGACCCTAAGGATGAAAGTCTGCGAACGAACGAAAGAACGAAATTAAACCGAAGTAATTAACAACCGAAAAGATAAAAGAACAACTAAGTTATATGGTGTTACTGTGAATTGAGATGATCCAGAGTCCATTGAAATTTGTTGGATAAAAGTGAAAGGAACAAAGGGATGATGATTTTACAAGGAGATGCAGAAAAATTGATTATATATATATATGCATACATATATATATATATAGAGAGAGATTTTTAGCAAATCAATTATGATTTGGCATTCAAATCAGGAATATTTTGGAATATCTTCTAAAATAACTACCAAGAAACTTACCATATAATGCTTGCCTATCAGACCAGACAGATCATATAATCGAATCAAGAACCGACGCGAAATGCAAATGAAAGAAACAATTTCATATTTCTGCTTGCAAATGCTTGCATATCAGACCAGAGGGCGTGTTCTGCTCTCATTTCTCGTAGGAAATGAATGTGCTAGCGCTGGCTGCTGCTTGTTAAGCCCTTCCATGATGAACGAGAATGCCCTAAAGGTGAGACAGCTCCGAAGAAGTGCCTGGAGTGCACCTGCAAAACCATTTCAATGAAAAAAAGAAAAGAAAAAGGCTCGAGATTCTCGTACCAGGGGAACTTAGAGCAAGACCAGTGCAACATCCAGCTACACCAGCATTAATAACTGCAGAGAAAGGCAGCATTACTGAACATCAACATGCCAAGTGCAAAACAAAAAACGGGGTGTTACTGAGTTTTTTTACAAGGCGTACCATCATCTTTTCCTCGCAGCCTCTTCAAGAAGCAAACTACCAAACTGTGTACGCCCGACAAAACTGCAAATGACTATAAAAGGGAAAATAAAAAAGTATGTAAGAGAAGCAAGAGATTTGTTCACTCAAGTGTGGAGAACTATGAGTTGGTCACAGATTCTCATATCTTGGCATGAGATCCTGCTTCCACAAACGAGCCTTTAAAGCCCTTCTTTTTAATCAATCCCGAACCTGCAACAAAAGCGGACAAGCAAAACAAGAGAGTAGACATGATCTAAGCAGAGAAATGAGCTCCATCTAAATGTTGATTTAAAGTCCCGAACCAGACCGAATAGATTGCTCAGGGTCTAGAGGTTAAGCTTAATCTTGAATTGGCACCAAAATAAATAAATTCAGGGCATTCAACATGCGCTATGAAGCAACCTTGAACATGAAAGAAAGCCTACAATCCGACTTATCAATCATCGAAATCGCACATACATGATATAAGCTCCGGGCATTCAACATGCACTATGCAGCAACATAGAACATTAAATAAAGCTAACAATCCGACTTATCAAATCGTTATCCAAATTCTGATGCTTTGTTTTAATGGAATTACTCAATTTAAGACCTGAAAAAAATCCCATTTTCAAACAGTTTCCCATAACCACAATAATCTACCACTTCCAGGTTTCATCTCATACATAGCATGCCCAAAAACATCCTAAAACAAAACCAAATTTAAAAGATAAACACTTTGATATGTAACAAAAAGATCAAATAAAGAAAAGAATCCGAAATTCGATGAAATATTCCTAAAAATTGTTGAAAACTAAACAAATCTACCGAAAGGTGGATTAAACAATGCACCGAAAGTGGTCACAATTAATGGCACATGGTATTTGTTGAATTTTTTGGAAATGGTAAAACCATTTTTAGTCATTGTAATTTAGGGTATTTACAAATTAGTCCTTAAGTTTCAACTATAAATACCCTAACTCATTTAGCTTCAAAATCATCCCAAAGCATTCTAGCTTTCTTCCAATACTAGAGAGAATTTAGAGAGTTTCTTGAGAGTTGTTTTCTCCTTTTTATCAAGAGAGAATTATTATTGTTTTCTCCTTGGCAGATCGAGAGAGGTTGTAATTCTTATTTTCTCATAGTGAAATTCTTCTACCGTTGCCCGTAGTTTTTACCCTATATTATTTAGGGGGTTTCCACGTAAATTTTGTGTCTTCTTTATCTTTATTTTATTTTTTCAAATTATCAGTTGCGATTTTGCTCTATTCGATAGTCGTCTTCCGCAACAATTGGTATCAAAGCCATATTTGAGTGTGTAATATCTGCTTATTGTCTTTGTGGTTGCCACCAAAAGGTGGATCCTCCAACATAAGAAAGTAAGAAGGTATTACTCATTCTTTGAAGGTTCCAAAGAACTATTCACGATAGTGAAATAGTGGGAGCTATCCGTAATAGAAGCTATAACAACGAAATTTGATATTGAAAAATTTAATGGAAGAAATTTCTCATTGTGGAAATTGAAGATGAAGGCCATCCTGAGGAAAGACGGTTGTCTAGCAGCTATCAGTGAAAGGCCGGTAGATTTCACAGACGACAACAAATGGATCGAAATGGACGGGAATGCTATGGCAAACTTTCATCTAGCATTAGCAGATGAAGTATTGTCAAGCATAACTTTCATCTAGCATTAGCAGATGAAGTATTGTCAAGCATCGAGGAGAAGAAGATAGCTAAGGAGATATGAGATCATCTCACCAAATTGTACGAGGCCACATCGCTGCACAATAAAATTTTCCTTAAGAGAAAATTGTACACTCTCCGTATGCCAGAATCTACTTCAGTGACGGAGCACTTAAATACACTGAATACCTTATTTTCTCATCTTACATCCTTAGGCTGTAAAATAGGAGAACAAGAACATGCTGAACTTCTACTTCAAAGTCTACCGGATTCATATGATCAACTCATCATAAACTTGATAAACAATAATGTCACCAGTCTAGTCTTCGATGACGTTGCAGCTGCTGTTCTACAAGAAGAAAATCGATGCAAGAATAAGGAAGACATACAAGTAAATCTGCAACAAGCAGAAGCATTGGCAACGATGAGAGGGAGATCAACAGAATGTGGCCAAAGCAGCAGTCACAAACATGGTGGATCGAAGTCAAGAAGCAAGAAGAATTTAAAGTGCTACAACTGTGGAAAGAAGGGTCACTTGAAGAAGGATTGTTGGAGTCTAAATAAAAACTCCAATCCACAAGGCAATACTGCAAACACTTCAGATGATGGAGATGCTCTATGCTGTGAAGCGTTAACCACCGTGAAAGGTAGAAAGAGATATGCAGACATATGGCTCATTGATTCGGGAGCAACATATCACATGACCTCAAGAAGAGAATGGTTCCATCATTATGAACCTGTCTCAGGAGGATCTGTGTATAGTTGCAATGATTATGCCTTAGAGATCATTGGCGTGGGAACCATCAAATTGAAGATGTATGATGGAATAATTAAAGTTGTTCGAGATGTGCGGCACGTGAAAGGCCTGAAGAAAAATTTATTATCCTATAGATTTTTGGATAATAATGCAAGTAAGATTGAAACACGGAAATGAATCATGAAAGTGTTCCGTTGAGCGCTTGTGGTGCTGAAAGGTGAAAAGATAGCAACAAACTTGTACATGCTGAAGGGAGAGACTTTGCTAGAAGCAGAAGCCTCTATTGCCTCATGTAGTTCAGATTCTTCAATGCTATGGCATCAGAAACTTGGACACCTGTCAGAACAAGGAATGAAAGTCCTTGTGGAGCAAAAGCTACTTCCAGGCTTAACAAATGTATCACTTCCTTTGTGTGAGCATTGCATAACAAGTAAGCAGCACCGGTTGAAATTCAACACATCAAATTCTAGAGGCAAAAGTGTTCTAGAATTGGTTCACTCTAACGTATGGCAAGCACCAGTTACATCCCTAGGCGGAGCAAAATACTTTGTCTCATTTATTGATGACTACTCTAGGAGATGTTGGGTGTACCCTATTAAGAAGAAGTCAGATGTGTTTTCCACTTTCAAAAACTTCAAAGCGCGAGTGGAACTTGATTCTGGAAATAATATCAAGTGTTTCAGAACAGATAATGGAGAAGAATACACAAGCGAAGAATTTGATGACTTTTGCAGGAAAAAAGGCATCAAAAGACAGTTCACAGTGGCGAACACTCCTCAACAAAATGGAGTGGCAGAGCGGATGAACATAACCTTGTTAGAAAGAACAAGAGCAATGTTGAGGGATGTAGGCCTAGAAAAATCATTCTGGGCAGAAGCAGTCAATACCGCCTGTTATTTGGTGAATCGAGCTCCATCAACTGCAATAGAGCTGGAGACACCAATGGAGACGTGGACTGGTAAACCAACTGATTATTCAAACCTCCATGTATTTGGAAGTATTGTGTACGTGATGTACAACTCCCAAGAAATCTCAAAGTTGGATCCAAAATCCAGGAAATTCAAATTCTTGGGGTATGCTGATGGAGTCAAGGGGTATCGCTTTTGGGATCCCACTGCCCGCAAAGTGATCATCAGCAGGGATGTTATCTTTGTAGAAGATAAACTACAAAGAAAAGAATACGATGATAGCATTGAAAAGTCAGAGACTACTTAGATACATGTGGAAAAGGAGGTTGAAGAAGGAGATTCTTCAGAAGCAGAACCAATACATGATGAACAAGAACCAGAGAGTTCTGAAGCTCCAACAACTCGCCAATCAGATCGTGTGAGAAGACATCCCAATTGACACTCAGATTATGTTATAGAAGGAAATATTGCATACTGCCTTTTAACAGAGGATGGTGAGCCATCAACATACGAGGAGGCAATAAACAGCTCAGATGCTTCACTGTGGATGATGGCGATGCAAGAAGAAATTGAAGCCATTCATAAAAATAATACATGGGACCTAGTGCCACTACCACAAGGAATGAAGCCAATTGGTAACAAATGGGTCTTCAAAATCAAGCGAAATGGTGACGATCAAGTTGAGAGGCATCGTGAAAAACTAGTGGTCAAAGGATATGCTCAAAAAGAAGATATTGATTTCAATGAAATCTTTTCTCCCGTGGTTCAACTAACAACAGTTCGAGTAGTTTTGGCAATGTGTGCTACATTGAACTTACATCTAGAGCAGCTAGATGTTAAAACATCTTTTCTTCATGGAAATCTTGAAGAAGAGATTTACATGCTCCAGCCTGAAGGTTTTGAAAAGAAAAGAAAAGAAGAACTTGGTTTGCAGGTTGAACAAATCTCTGTACGGTCTAAAGCAGGCGCCGAGGTGTTGGTATAAGAGATTTGATTCCTTTATTATGTGCCTTGGATACAACAGACTTAATGCAGACCCTTGTGCTTATTTCAAGAGGTCTGGTGATAACGATTTTGTTATATTGTTGTTGTATGTGGATGACATGTTGGTTGCAGGACCCAACAAATATCATATTGAAGAATTGAAGGCACAACTGGCTAGGGAATTTGAAATGAAGGACTTGGGATCAGCAAACAAGATTCTAGGGATGCAAATTCACCGAGACAGAAGTAATAGGAAGATTTGGCTTTCACAAAAGAATTACTTGAAGAAGATCTTGTCACGATTCAACATGCAAGATTGTAAGCCAATTTCTACCCCTCTTCCTATTAACTTCAAATTATCCTCCAGTATGAGTCCTAGTAGTGAAGAAGAGAGGATGGAGATGTCTCGAGTACCGTATGCATCAGCAGTGGGAAATTTAATGTTCGCCATGATATGCACAAGACCAGACATTGCACAAACAATGGGAGTGGTTAGTCGGTACATGGCGAATCCAGGCAAAGAGCATTAGAATACAGTAAAGAGGATCCTGAGATACATCAAAGAGACCTCAAATATTGCATTATGTTACGGAGGATAAAACTTACTAATCAATGGGTATGTAGATTCTGACTATGCAGGGGATTTGGATAAAAGAAAATCTACTACAGGATATGTGTTCAAAGTTGATGGTGGAGCTGTGAGCTGCGTTTCAAAATTGCAGTCAGTTGTGGCTACATCCATAACAGAAGCAGAATATGTAGCAGCTACATAAGCCAGTAAAGAAGCAATTTGGTTGAAGATGCTATTGGAGGAGCTTGGGCACAATCAAGAGTATGTCTCTCTGTTTTGTGACAGTCAAAGCGCCTTGCATTTAGCAAGGAATCCAACATTTCATTCAAGGACAAAGCGCATACGAGTTCAATACCATTTCATTCGTGAAAAGGTGGAAGAAAGAACGGTAGATATGCAGAAGATCCATACCAAAGACAACATAGCAGATTTCATGACGAAGGCGATCAATGCTGATAAATTTACTTGGTGTCGATCCTCTTATGGCCTGTCAGAGACGTAAGCAACATGATGGTACAAGGTAGAAAGAATGGTGTGAAGATATGATTGTTCCAATCAAATCTTCAAGTGGGAGATTGTTGAAAACTAAACAAATCCACCGAAAGGTGGATTAAACAATGCACCGAAAGTGGGCACAATTAATGGCACATGGCATTTGTTGAATTTTTTGGAAATGGTAAAATCATTTTTAGTCATTGTAATTTATGGTATTTACAAATTAGTCATTAAGTTTCAACTATAAATACCCTAGCTCATTTAGCTTCAAAATCATCCCAAAACATTCTAGCTTTCTTCCAATACTAGAGAGAATTTAGAGAGTTTCTTGAGAGTTGTTTTCTCCTTTTTATCAACAGAGAATTATCATTGTTTTCTCCTTGGTAGATCGAGAGAGGTTATAATTCCTATTTTCTCATAGTGAAATTCTTTTACCGTTGCCCGTGGTTTTTATCATATATTATTTAGGGGTTTTCCACGTAAATTTTGTGTCTTCTTTATCTTTATTTTATTTTTTCAAATTATCAATTGCGATTTTGCTCTATTCGATAGCCGTCTTCCGCAACAAAATTTGTTCTTTCACCAAACACATCAACAATGCCAAGGAACCCCAGAAAGAAAACACTAAATTTTTTCAAAATAAAAGAGATTCGAGGCATCAAATCAAGAAGAAAAGAAAGAAGATTTACTTCTTATCATGGGAACTTTATGCTGAAGTCCAGATTTATTAGCTCTTCCGACTTTAGATTGTGATAGAGCATATGCAGCGCAGTTATCTTTCGAGGAGACAGTGCTGACAACTCAGACAGTATATTTCCAAGTTGCTTTACTGTATCCTTTTAGCGGGTCGATTTACAGTATTGATGTTTGTTTATTGGGTTATACCCTCGCTTGCTGAAACTGGTGGGTTACTTTTAAAAGTTGGGAAAGGATATGGGGTACTAATAATTCTTTGACGATTTAAAGATATACTTCATCCGAGAGTACCACAATCTCTACGCTGTGCAGCATCGCTTGGGAGAGAGGATGATTTATCCAGAATCTGTTCTAAATCAGTACCTCTAAACGGAGGATATGCTGATGCTCAACTCGATGAACGTTGCGCAGCCATGATGGCACAACCTGTTAAAAGGTTGTTGAAGCTTTTGGATCCTAGCTTGATTCGAATCGATGAGTATCTTTTGAAGGTGAAGGATTTCGACCCTTTGAATAAATTTCAATAAAGGTACAGATTATGCAAACTGAAAACCCCTTCTGTCTCGTATTTGCAGCCATCGGCTCAATCTGGTGATTTCGAAAACAACATGAAGGGACTGCCTTCCGTTGCAGAAAGCCTAGATTCAGGGGGCCTATATTTATATGATGATGGCTTCCGATTTGTTATATGGTTTGGTAGAATGCTTTCGCCTGATATAGCTAGGAATTTACTGGGGGCAGATTTTGCAGCAGAATTATCGAAGGTACATTCTCTGGCTAACGAATGCCAACTGCAACCAATGACTGCAACATGCTCTTGAACCTTATATGGGCGTGCTGTGCCATGTCGACGAGGTTATACTTAAACTGCTGGTTTATTTGCATGTTTATTTACCTTTGCTCAACGTGCTGTACCATGTCGACGAGGTTGTACTTAAACTGCCGGTTTGTTTATATTTTCTAATCAGGTTACCTTTAGTGAGCATGATAATGAAATGTCAATAAGGCTGATGAGGATATTGAAGAAACTAGGAGAGGATGACCCTTCATATTATCGACTTCCTTATCTCGTAAGACAAGGCGATCAACCCAGGGAAGGTTCGCTGCTGCTTGTAAATCTTCTCGAGGACCAGATGGGTGGTACCAGTGGTTACGTTGATTGGATAACGCAAATACACCGGCAAGTCCAACAAAAAGCATGATAAATACAGGTAAGTTTTAGAGGTTGCTAAATTTAATCCAGTCATCCTCAGCTTAGTGCGACAATTACTCGTCGAACTCGGGATATTAATAATCCAGCTTTAGCAGGACACATGAAGCAGCTTTCTCGAGTAAGCAGAAACCGGTACTATACTTTGTTCACTCTAATTCCGGCCGCATATACGGCACCGTTCAACCTCCGAGTGTTAGCAGTCTCCAAGCTCGGGCCTTCGTTCAATGGAGAACATTAGTTGAAATGCAGTCATAACTTGCTTACGCTTCCGACAACTTCAATTCCGCAGGGGTTCATCGAATTGTGGTTCCGTTTGTGTGTACCGCACGTCGAAGATTCGTTCATCGGTAGTTAATCCGGGGAATCCCCTCAGAATACATGGAACATATTAACCTGAAGATTTGGTTGATTACAAGAACCAATAAGTAGGAGATGTAGATATCACACTGCCTTCATGTTTAAAGTGTAAAACAGGGTTTTTGTTTAGAAAGAGAGGTGACCAAATTAAGCGTTTAATATACTTTGAAAATTTAAATTCTTTGTTTTAAACATTATACATTCATATAATTTTTTTATCATATGTTTTTGCTTATTTGTATAATTTTAAGATCTAACGGTCGTCGACTATAGAGGCCGATAGTGATGACGTCGATCAAATTCGTAGATTAAATTAATATTTTATTTAAAATGTAAAAATTAAATTAATATTTTATCTAAAATTGATTAACTAAATTTAAAAATAATTTACTTTTGAAACATGTTCTGTTATCAGAATAATAATATTTAACGTATTAATAATGAAAATATTATAAATTAATAATATAATTATCAAAATATTATTTTTCTTATATTGATGATCAAAAATTGAAAAATAAAACAAAAGTGAATATTATTTGAGTTAATTGTGTCATATGTCCCTAAACTATGATCTTCATTTTCAATTGGTCCTTAAACTTTTGAATATTCTAATTTCATCCTCAAATTATGACTCTCATTCTAGTTAGTCCTTAAACTTTTGAACATTCTAATTTCATCCCTAAATTATGACCCTCTTCCTAAATTGATCCCCAAACTTTTGAATATTATAACTTCATCCCCAAATTCATCCAAATATGAAATTAGTTTCAACCATAATTCATCCTAAAGTTTTTTCAAACATATAATAATATAAATTGGCCTAACAATTTCATTAGCAATGAACAAGGTTAGTATATACGTATAGTTTGGGATAAAATTGGAATGTTAAAAAAATTTTGGGGACTAATTTAGAATAAATGTCGTAGTTTGGGGATAAAATTGTAACATTAAAAAGTTTAAGGATTAAATTAAAATGATAATCATAATTTAGAGATAAAATTAAAAAATTAAAATATTAAAATATTTAGGTGAGGGTCATACTTTTAGGTTATGTGATGCAGTTAATGCATATTATTTTACAAAGAAATAAAAATGAACAATCCACGAACTTTGAAGACACTTGCCGATTGCCTCGTACCGCCATAGCTGATATCTCAAATAAACAAATCTTGGGGGAAATTCAATCTCTATTTGATTTCTTCCTTTAATTTCATCATCTGTTCCAAAAAAGGGTACTTTCTGCTTTCTCCTTTCCTTTTTTAACGTGTTTTTATGTTCCGTATGTATCTGTTGAATTGATTTTCTTGCATGCAAAAATCCCATCTTGGATTTTCAGTATCTGATTCTTTTTCTTCATTTCCCCCGTGATTTTGATGCAAAAAATCCGGAGAAAAAATGAACCCTAACTGGGAAGAATCGTTGGGTCACTTTGAAAGGGTGATTGATTGATTCCGGTTCTGAGTCCACTCATATAAAAGCAGTAATCAAATTGGCTAAACTATCGAATCGAGCCCCAGAATGCGTACTTCGCCAAACCATACCGATTCTTAGTAATCTTATTGCTGACGATATTTCTAATAATTCGAGTCCTCGTCTTCAAGGACCGGTTATTCATTGCTTAAAATGCATTGCTTGTCAAGGAGATGGTCGATTGGCCACCGAGATAGGCGAATCCGGTGCTTTAGGTTTGATCTTAAGGTTGTTGCCGCAATATGATGCTAGTTGTCAGAGACTGTCTGAAATGCATTTGGTGCCTTGTAAATTTGTGTAACGAGAATCGTGTCGTCATTGCTACGAACGGTGGTTCGGAGATTGTTGTTAATATGTTGAATTCATCAGTAGATGGTGTCGTTAGACGGTACTTGTTGGAGATTTTGAGTGCATTGTCGTTGTTGAGAGTTGTATGGAGGGAGCTTATTAGCTTAGGTGGGGTTAGATTTCTTGCTGAGGAAGCTAGTTGTGGACATGGTCACATGTTATCTAGGGAAAGAGCTTGCCAAGCAATTGGGTTACTCGGTGTTACGAGGCGTGCACACCGTATGCTTGTGGATTTGGGTGCTATAGATGTTCTCATGGAAATGCTTTGAGTTGGAGACGGTGCTGCAAAGCTTGTGGCTGACAATTCCCTTGGTGTGGTTTCAGCTAATGTTAATATCATTGACCTGATTCCTCAAGCCGGGGCTATTCCGTTGTATGCCGAGCTCATTCAAGGACCTGAACCACTCGGTCACGGAGGATGCTTTCTGTGTATTAGCTGTTGCAGAAGCAAATGCAGTTTCAATGGCCGAAAACTTGGTGAGGATCCTTAGGGAAGGCAATGCTGAATCAAAAGCTGCAGCTGCTAATGTTTTCTGGAATCTCTCCGGTTACAAGCACTCGGTATACGTCATCTGAAACTCGGTGCAATTCCCCTTCTGGTCGAGCTTTTGGGCTCTCAGAACAATGAAGTAAGAGAAGCTGTATCCGGAGCTATTGCTCAATTGAGCTATAATCGGGAAGATAGGGAGGCACTAAATGAATCAGGGGCTGTCCATCGTCTACTTGAATTGTTCCATGACGACTCGGAGGAGCCAAGGGATAATGCTGCAAAGGCTCTTTGTAACACCCCTGACTCGTATCTGACCCGAATACGAATATGAGGTGTCACATTTGACTTTTCAAAACATATATAATTCATAATTACGAACAAAATTAAAGTTTTGTATCAAAATAAACAGCATAAACCTCTTTAATAAAATAACTATTTAACATACATTTTTATAAAATACCAAAATATAGGAGTTTACAAAATTGATCAGAGTATTTGAAAATTAAATGTTTAATACATGCCAATAGTTATAATATTACAAAACACCTACATTTAATTTGTTATGACCTGATCTTCAAAAGTGTATGTTATCCTCAACCTAAATCAGTCGTTAGCTTTCTTCAAACCTACTTGTGAGAAAAACACTCGCTAAGTCGATGACTTAATGAGACAATACTAAGTGCCACATAATTGTCTCGAAAGACCACATAGGTTTGCATCGAAGTGCCACATAGATTTACACCGAAGTGCCACATATTTGTCACGAATGACCACATATTTGTCCCGAAAGACCACATAAACCCTCTACTCTTGGCATGCCAACTATACCTCTAATCCTAATACATATTGTTAGGATTTTCGGAAGCTCGAATTGACAACCGAAACGGTTTGCAAAGAGGGGTCGGAATGGTTTTGTGTTTAGGGAGTAAGGAGATTGAAAGATAGAAAATTGCACAGCGATTTAGAGTGGTTCGACTTTATCAACCAAAGTCTACATCCACTACCTTAGCTCCTCACCAAGGATTTTTCAACAAATTCACTAATTTGTTCTTTCTTTTGAGGACAAAGAGATAACCTTACAACTCCCTAGTTTTTTTGGGCTAAACTAGAACCTTTCCCTAGCTTTTACACGGGCTAAGCTAGAACCTTTCCCCTTTACAAAAGGATAATAAGTGTAAACAAGAAAACCTCTCTAAGGTAGGTGTTTACAAGATTGAGCTCACAAGAACAAAATATTTACAAGAGAAAGATGAAATATGATTGAAAAACTATTCTCTTGTGTTTGATTGCTTGGATAGTTGTTCTCTTGCTTCTTCAAGTGTTCTCAGCTTGTATTTATAGCTTGGAATGAGTTTGAAGTCGTATATAGTCGTTGGGGATGTTTTGGAGCCGTTTGGGGATGATTTTTATACTCAAAAAGGTTGCCCAGAATAGAGGGAATCGGTACCCCTTCATAGGGAATCGATACCCCTTCATAATATTCAAATATTATGACTGTTGGGCTGTTGAACAGGGGGGAATCGGTACCCCTGGGGGGAATCGGTACCCCCTGGACATTCTATTTTTCTCGGAGGCAAAAACCTGCAGGGGGTATCTGTACCCCCTGGGGGGGTATCTGTACCCGGGGATCTGTACCCCCTGGGGGGGGATCTGTACCCCCTGGGGGGGAATCTATACCCCCTGGGCAATCTTGAAACCCCTTAAAATATTTTTGGCTCAAATCCGAATTTTAATTGATTTTGAATTATTTTTGAAACCTTTTAAAAACTTTGAATAAATTCAATTAAGTCCAAAAACATTTTGTAAATTCAATTCAAGTCCAAAAACCATTTTGCCTTAAATTGTTATATCAAAACATAGTTCAACAATCTCCCCCTTTTTGATATAACAAAACATTTGAAAAATTGTTTTTGACAAAACTCCCCCTTAGTAAAATGTTTAATGAAAAAGATCCTAGTTGTTGGAAAACATATGAAAATGTTAAGCTCCCCCTTTTTCATTAAGAAATTGAATTTTTCAAACCATAAACTTCTCCCCCTTTTTGTTATATTAAAAATAATTCAATCTTTGATGTTCAAAATAACTTTGGAGAGTAAGTAGTAAATTTTACATTTAAAATCATTTGAAAAATCAAAAGCTCCCCCTGAATAAATGCATTCCAAATAAAATTAAGCTTTTAAGTTCATGACACTTAAACAAAATATTGAATTTCTACAAATAATAACAAATATGTTAGAGGCACATGAAATTCAATATATCCAAGTCTAAAATACTTTATGCAATACCAATTGTTGAAATTTGATATTAATACCAATTGTTAAAATTAAGTGCATATGCATAAAGTTTTCCAAAAATGTTATGCATTTGAAAATTTTGATATCAATTGTTAGAGATATATCATTTTCATTTAAACCACATGCATAAACATTCAAATTTAGGTCAAAATTTTTTAAAATTTGTAAAATCAAAGTATTTGAAAAATTGATATCAATTGTTAGAGAGATATCAATTGCATTACAACCAATTTTGACCAAAATTTTATTATGATGAACTAAAAATTTTGAAAAATTATTAAGACATTAAAATGTTCATCATAATTTCTTTTTAACATACATGAGATTAAAAATAATACATAATTACTTAAAATCAAAACTCATGCATGCTTAAAATTAAATTAGCAACCAAATAACCAAAATTAAAAGTATTAAGCTTAGAGGTTACCCATTCATTTTTCATGTGTGGCTAGAGCATCTTGAATATCATCACTCTCATCATCATTGCTCCCACACACCTACAAGAGACATTTAAGTAGATTTTGGTATCCAAATTGCTTTGGATCCTTGGACGTTAGTTTCAATGCCCCTTGATCCTTTCGGAACCCATACTTGCCTAATTTTAAAACGTTTTCCTTTCTTCAAAGGACAAGTATGTTCCAAATGACCATGATAATGACAATGTGAGCATATTGTCATTATTGAACTAAATGAATTATTTAAAATGATTTCTTTTTCTTTTGTTAAGCATTCAAGCTTAACTTTTAAATCAATTTTTTTTTTCAAAACTATCAATTTTTATTTTTGAAAGCTCTAAATCCTTTTTCAAAATTTCATTTTGGCTTTCAAAATCTATTTTTGTTTTTAAAAGAAAATCGCTTTCAATTTTAAATTTTGAAATCATTTTCTTATATTTGGAGTTCATGGTCTCAAACTCCAAATATAACCTATTAAAAGCATCTTGTAACTCATCAAATGTATATGAATTAAGTTCATTTGAGTTAGAAGATACCTCGAGCTCTTCATAAGCCATTAGAGATACCACCTTTGTTGGTTCTTCTTTCTTGTTTCCATGGATTTGCTCGAGCTTATTCCAAAGCTCCTTGGCACTTGAACATGAAGAAACCCCTTCATAGATTTCATGATCAAATGCACAAAACATGTGCATGGCCTTGGCATTAAGTTGAGCTTTCTTCAGTTCTTTGTCACTCCGCTTCTTCTCCTTCTTCTTTGGAGAAGAGTAGCCATTCTCGATTATCTCCCATACATCAAGATCATTGGATTGGATGAATACCTTCATTAATTTCTTCCAATGATGATAGTTGTCTCCATTGAAGTATGGAGGCTTGTCTGTTGGTAGGGAGTCTTCCATGTGGAACGAGCCGGAGGTGGAAGCCATCTTCTCGGTTGTGTCGGGAATTGGTGGAGCTTCTTCTAGGATCGTCTCAAGGTGGTTAAACCTTCTTAACGAGTTAGGCTCTGATGCCAATTGTTGGAATTTCCGAAAGCTCGAATCGACAACCGAAACGGTTTGCAAAGAGGGGTCGGAATGGTTTTGTGTTTAGGGAGTAAGGATATTGAAAGATAGAAAATTGCACAGCGATTTAGAGTGGTTCGACTTTATCAACCAAAGTCTACATCCACTACCTTAGCTCATCACCAAGGATTTTCCAACAAATTCACTAATTTGTTCTTTCTTTTGAGGACAAAGAGATAACCTTACAACTCCCTAGTTTTTCCGGGCTAAACTAGAACCTTTCCCTAGCTTTTACACGGGCTAAGCTAGAACATTTCCCCTTTACAAAAGGAAATAAGTGTAAACAAGAAAACCTCTCTAAGGTAGGTGTTTACAAGATTGAGCTCACAAGAACAAAATATTTACAAGAGAAAGATGAAATAAGATTGAAAAATTATTCTCTTGTGTTTGATTGCTTGGATAGTTGTTCTCTTGCTTCTTCAAGTGTCCTCAGCTTGTATTTATAGCTTGGAATGAGTTTGAAGTCGTATATAGCCGTTGGGGATGTTTTGGAGCCGTTTGGGGATGATTTTTATACTCTAAAAGGTTGCCCAGAATAGAGGGAATCGGTACCCCTTCATAGGGAATCGATACCCCTTCATAATATTCAAATATTATGACCGTTGGGCTGTTGAACAGGGGGGAATCGGTACCCCCTGGGGGGGAATCGGTACCCCCTGGACATTCTATTTTTCTCGGAGGCAAAAACCTGCATGGGGGTATCTGTACCCCCTGGGGGGGGTATCTGTACCCGGGGTATCTGTACCCCCTGGGGGGGAATCTATACTCCCTGGGCAATTTTGAAACCCCTTAAAATATTTTTGGCTCAAATCCGAATTTTAATTGATTTTGAATTATTTTTGAAACCTTTTAAAAACTTTGAATAAATTCAATTAAGTCCAAAAACATTTTGTAAATTCAATTCAAGTCCAAAAACCATTTTGCCTTAAATTGTTATATCGAAACATAGTTCAACACATATACTTTGGGCTATAAATCATATAATTATGTTTAATCATTATTCACAATGTTTCTTATTCACATAGTTTCTTTCTCATAGAGTTTGTTCACATTCATTGATTCAAAGTTCACATTTCCATAATCGTATGATAATAAAACATAACTTGTATAATATAACTTGAATAAAATATTGAAATATAACATAAAGAAATTGTAACGTTTTCGATCAAAAACACTGAGGTTGGCTTAACGCAAGCCTTCCTCAAATCTGTTGAAAAACCGAGAAGTTGCACTCACCTTTGCCTCACTGAAGTCTAATCCAAATCGTTAACACGTTTTGATTTGATACTTAATATATCGAGCTGACCGAAATTTGATTACGTTCAATCACGACACAAAACAATCGAAAATCAATATCGTTCTTCAACTCAATTGTATTGAATCAGAATAACTTGGGATGCAAGAAACTCTTCATTTCCATCTCATATTTAGAAGTATCGGTACTACCTAAACAGTACTGATACTCCCCTTCAAGGGTATTGATACCTCCTCATGGTACCGATATTGATATATCATTCGATGTTTCAAGGGTATTGATACCTCCTCAAGGTACCGATACCAAACTGGCATTCGATGATTTAAGGGTATCGATACCATCCTTCAGGTATCGATACTACCCTTACAATATCAATACCACTCTTAACAGGTATCGATACAACCCTTAAAAAATACTCATATTTAACCCAGGAAGATCGGTACTGTTCATAAGGGTACCGATACTTGAAGCCCAGAATGTCCATTTTCACTTCGAAAATCAACCCAGAAACTTCCCAAATCTCCTATATTCATCACCCTCAAGCTTTAAAACTCACCTTTATACTTATACACCAATTAGTATTCATTTACCACTCTTAATTATCTAAATTCTCGTTTGAACACTTGAATCTTAAAATCATACCAAGATTTCAAACATGTTATTAACCAATTCTAACACTTCTAACTCTTAATTTAGAACATTGACAATTCAAAAAATCTCATTAAAACTCTAAAAACCAAACCATATAAAAAATTCATCTTAAGACCCATTTTACAAATCCTTTCTTAATTTACTCATCTTGTTGTTTAAATCCTATATAAGCTCTCCTTTAGATACTACCCAAATTTTCATTAACAACCCAAAAATTAAAGGAAACTCATAAATTTCAGAATATTACCTTTAGAAATGGAGCTCATGTAGAAGAAGAAAGAGCAAGGAAGGAGTTTTCAGATACTCCCAAAACCCACGTGCCAAACACTTAATAAAGGAGATACTTATCCTTTAATATGCAAAGACCATATTGCCCTCTCCAATATAACAAATTTTTCATCAAGCCCTATAAAGAAATTTCACCATAAATCTTTGAATTATCAAATTATTCTAATTCAAACCACTGAGTTAGAAAGTTCTTACAGTTTGGTCACTAACACGAAGATTGGGAGGTTACACTCTTATCAATTTCTTTGAAGATCCACTGCAGCATGAGATTATATCTCAAGTAGCTGACCATCCTTCATTTCGGAGCTTGCTGAACAGACTCGGTAGAATTCGTTCTGCTTCCGATGATCGGACAGTTGGTTCAATGAGACACGACTACCGGTTGAGCCCGAATCTAGTCTCGTCTCCATGGAAACATTGTTCCATCTTGGGAATCAAGTAATTAGTAAACAGACATATACCATAGAAAACTCGAACAGAAATCGAGTTAAATACAATAACTTTCGAATGTTACGTTTAACCTGAATTTCATCAAGTAAATAGGTCTTTATCCCCAGGCACCATTGACCCTTCATTCTGTGAAAATTTGTACAATGTTGATCTATTTGTTCTTTTGTTTCAATTCTCCCATTTTTACAGTCTTTACCTCTTCTTAAGAAGCTGTAAAAAAATAAGAAAGGGGAAATGACAAATGAGAGGAAAAAACAACTCGTGTAATACAATTATTGTCCATTAGGGCTCTCATTATCCTCTTTATGGTCAGCAATTACATACTGATCCGAGGGGTCGTCGTCTTGCTTTTCTTCAAATGAACCTTCATCGTGAATACCATTATTCGTGTCTTCATTACTGCCCCATTTCTTCATGATTTTCGGAACCATCGGAGTTACTGCCGTGGCATCTAATAGCGCTTCCTCGTTGTTTATCTGCTCAAATCGAACGGCACTAACTTTCCGGGCATTTCCTGCCAATATCTGCAGCCCAAGACAAGATGCTCACAATTAAGTTGCAAAATGGGCAGTCTAATTCTTTCATAATCCGAGTGTCATCAGTGTAAACTGCTTTCATTCTATATGTATTCAACTACACTCCAAATGCTACATTATTCAGTATAAATGCATATCTCGAAAAGGGTCGAACTGTACCTCGAGTTTATATATCTGATGCCTTTCCTTCAGGTCTTGGCGATCAGATGAAACTTCGGAACTCTCATCATCGTCTTCTTCGTTATCCCTTTCAAGCATTACTTTGACACTCTCACCTGTCCTCGGTATATAACCGAATGCCTCACATACAAAACCAGACACAGTCTCATATTGATGTTCCTAAACAACGAAAAAATACGTTGAAAATACAGGTATAAATCGACAAAACAGACACTTCACATATCTGGATCCAGACCCTTGTTTTATATCAATAATTATGAGTAATACAAGTGATATACCTCTGGCATTTTGATGTTTAGATCTTCGGAAAGTTGATCTATAGAAGTATTAGCATCAACATCAAAGATACCCTCCGCTCGCATTGCGATATAGCCGGTTTTCTTCTGGATCTCCTCCTGTTATAGCAGGAAACAAACATATAAGAACCAAGCAAAATATTAATCATTGTGCAGAAAATTTGAAGCGTAACAATAGTCTTGATTTCGGATACCTTGAGCAAGTTTCACTAACATCCCCTAGTAGTGGAATAACGAAAAGTAGCAATTGGAATAAATTGAAAAAATTAGGAGTATAAAGTTTATAGAAGAGGAGCTAATTTATTAATAAAGTTCTCGAAGATGTAGCAAGCCTTACTTTTGAATCATTTTCGTCGAAAATTTCACCGACAATCTCCTCGACAACATCTTCCAAGGTGACTATCTGTTCATCATAAAAATCAAAATTAATAATTAAAAAAAGAGAGACAAAAGAGAAATGCACTACTAATCGATCTCGTATTAATTTCGTATAGCAAACCAGTTAAGTTATGCCATACAAATAAAATAATGCCACACAACATGAAAACTACATTTTTAGCAGAAACTACTGACAGATAAGAAACATTCGAGAGTAGAAATGTAAATACAAAATCATTCAAAATTAAGAAAACGCCTTACCCCACTGTTCCACCATATTCATTAAGAACAACGGCCATGTGAACCTTCCTGATTCGAAACTCTCTAAGGAGATTCCAGACTGACATTGAATCTGCAAAACAAATTGAGAATACTATGAGTAATAACTTCTCGGAATATAATCTATAGGCACGCGTTGACACCCAAAATATGATGACAATAAACCAAAGTGCTATCTAACATTAGCCAAATGAGTACTGAGATAGAAAGGTAATTCAACAGCATAAACTCAAAGCTTGAAACCAACAGAATTACCAGGCACAAAGTATGCAGGTTTGTGAGCCATATCTCCCACAGTAGTACTTTCTAGCAGTTCACCCTTCAAAATCAAACAGATTATAATTCTGCACCATGGCATTGTTGCATGCATCAACAAGCAAGGTCTTATCAATTAAAAGAACAAAAAAAAAATAACTTTGACCAGAAATTGTCTCACCTTTGGAACATAATCTAGTAAATCCATAGCATATGCAATACCTACTATATTGTCAATCCGCTGCTCGAAAGCAGGCACCCTGCAAAAATGAGTTCAACAGATCTCTTAGCGTGTTCTTAAGGAAAAAAGCCAAAAGCTTA
Source organism: Hibiscus syriacus (assembly GCF_006381635.1). Lineage (NCBI taxonomy): Eukaryota > Viridiplantae > Streptophyta > Magnoliopsida > Malvales > Malvaceae > Hibiscus > Hibiscus syriacus. Next base: position 76,962 of record NW_024063315.1, read on the forward strand.
ATTACTAACTACTACGTTTACCTACCTTGAATATTGATGAGTCAACCACAAATTGTGGAACTCAACAAGAGTCGAGCTAGCATCGATTGCAACTACATCAACAACAGGTATCATCACCTCTCTAACATGGGTATCTTTTATCTCTAATACATTTTCAATCATATCCTGCAAGGGGATTCCAAAAGTAAGAGCACCAAAACCATAAACGAAGAGAGAGGAACCAATGAATGATTCGTTTAGATTTATGCAAATAGTCAAGTATAAACAGGGATCATAGAGAACAATAACTGCAGCATGCCTGTAGATAGGCATTCTACTGGATAGCTAAGCTGGAGCTATTCATTTTGCATTCATTGAAGACCCACTGGTCAAATGCTACAGAAGATAAGATAACAGGAAAACACCCATTGCAAATAAAATGTTGTGCTAATCAAATGCTCAATCAAAATTATTCATATGTAGTTATGTACTTATAATAAACATGATATATAATTGTTACCTGCTGCTCCTCCTCTATTGCTCCACTCAACTCTGCTCATCGTAACATTAACTTCAATTCATCTTCAGTAACGTATGGTTCACTAAAATAAAGCCACAAGGCATAAGGCGTTTAGAAGAGCGTTTAGAAGGCATAAAACACAATGATGACATATGCTGAAAATTTGACAGACCATTGCAAACAAAACTGATAATGCATGGCTACTTGGAAGATTCAGATAGGTTAAAACCAGGAAACCATTTTCTTCACCTCTTTCCTTTTAGACCAAGAATTTTGAGCATTCCCATTGATAGATATGTCACAACTCTTCCGACTGGATATAGTATTACCGAGAGCCATGCCACTGGCCTGACCTAGAAATATTTTAACCACAGTTCAGTCGGCCAATTTTGAATATCCAAATGAATGTTTTCTTGAGGGGATGGGAACTTACCACAAATCTGGCAACTTCTGTGGGATTGTGAACAGCTATACTCTTTGGAGTGATCTCAGTGAGAAGCAATATGGCAACCTAGCACCATACGATAAAAGGTAACCGATATTTATAGCATGAGTAGATATATTATATATCCATGCACTGACCGGCAACAACTCCTCTTGATGACTTCTAATAAAATCAAAATATATGAAAGACAAGAAGATGCAAGCATACCACACATGCAACCTCAAATTGATACATACGGTCATTACTCCAGTTGCCGCACTAACACCAGCTTCCCCAAATATTGCTGTTGCAGCATCTGTAACTAAAGCAGTTGCTCCAATATTGACCACCCTGAGTTGAGAAATTACATCCAAAAGAAGAAATACATTCAAGCTAGAGCTGGAAAAAGAAAATAGAACTGGAACCGGTCAAGGTCATGGCAAGAAAAGAAGAGTACGTGGTGCCGATAAGAATGGTTGTGAGGAAGTGCGTTACATCACTCGAAAGCATTTTAAAAACACCATCTTCAGACTCTTTCTCAGCCAGCTCGCGTACCTGACACAAATCAACATCAAATTATCAATGAAAGGCAAAATTCCTAAGGGTTTGATCATGTATTCAATGAAGGAAACCTGCAGCAGAGATTTTAATCATCTGTAACTATAAATCAAAGTGCAATTTATACTTCAAAAGGTTTGTCTCATCAACAAAATTCTTAAGGGTTGGATCACTAACTGATGTTGACTTATGTTTTAATAGTTGAAATGATAAAACTTTATGTTGTCGTTGACTGGCTTATTCTTAAGTTGATTCTCTATCATTTTCTCCATTTGTTTTCCTTCTTTTACACATCTTTTTTTCTCCCTTTTCACTCTAATGTGCTTATATGTCTTCCTCTTGTGCTCAACATAAATAATCGGGCTCCTCTTATAAGTAACTATTATCGAGCTAATATCTAGAAGAGATTGATATCATTCAAATTCAATCATGACCAATATAACATAGGACAAACACCATTTATGTTGGACTGAGTATGTGTTCAATTCCGCTATGCTCATTTTCTCAAAGGTATTATTTCTAAATTTTTCATTTATTTGGAAGATGATACCAGCCAGTATAACATAGGGCAAACACCATTTACAAACTAACCAAATCATCTACATTCTTTCCAACATGCAACAATCCGAATCAAATGAATTCTGATTTCCATAATTGAACAACCACAAATATGCATTTATGAATATAAACACTATGAAACCCTAGTTCAAAGACACCAAGTACCTTCCAAGGCCACAATGTAGTTATAGCAGTCTCAGCCATTGAGAAGAAGGCAGACAAACTCAAGAGAGTAGTCAATACCAGACCTTGTTCCTTAAACACTTTAAGAATCATAGATGCTTTAGGCCAAGCATTCCTCAACAACAATATGCACTGCCCAATCACTCCATAGCCAGCATTAACCACTCCCTCCACAGCAAAAACTCTTTTGCACTCAGACACCAATACACCACAAACCAATGCCACCAAAATACCCCTTTTCACCAAATTCAAATTCTGTTCAGTTCCTTTTCTTCCCTAAGCAATCCCTTGTGTCCAAAAGCACCATTTTTGGGCACTCCAAAAGCTTTGAAAACTCAGGGATTTGAGCAGGTGGAGATAACAGGAGTTGGGTAGTGATTGGTTTTGGAAAAAAAATTTGATGAGTTCTTCAAGTTTCGATTTAGAAGCATGAAAGACGAGGACTTTGTTGAATAAATGAAAGTGGGTCGGCTAAAAATTGAGGATTCAAGGGCCATTTATATCAATAAGAAGAATTCAATTTGAAAAAGTCGAAATTTAATTTCGATTTAATTTAATTTAAAAAGTCTGGCACGAACCAAGTGACATTTGTGGTAAATTAATTGTTATTATTCTTTAATGATTCGAGTTCTAACATCATAGATACTTAAAGATATGAGCGTTAAATGTAAAATGAAAAATTATTAAATTTTAATAATTTCAATATGTTCGGTTTAGATTGATATAAATTCTGATTACTCAATTTAAAATCTCCCTTTAATAATTAAATTTTAAATTGATTATTCATAAAAAAATATTGATCCTTTACATTTTAAAGTTATAATAATAAAATGAGCTCCAATATTTATTTAAATAGATTTTTATTTTTTTAAATATTTTAATTGTTTTAATTTTTATTAAAATAATCTAATTTACTAACGAGTGATATATTACCGTTGCAATATTTTTACATATATTTAACTAATGATACAACATATGTTACATCATCAACCTATATGACATGTATAAATTATGTAATTATTATGATAACGTAATATATAATAGATCGTCACTTCAAATAATATATGTGTTATATTATCATTTTAAATGATGTGATGTATATTATGTCATCATTTTAAATGACATGACATATAATATTTTATCACTTCTTATAACGTAAGATATAATATGTTATTATTTTGATCACGTGGTATACGACACTTGGTACCCAATGATGTGTTGGCTGTAGGGTTGAAAAGTGGTATTTATTTGTGGAATGCTTACAGCAGTAAGTTCAACTGATAACGATCATCAGAGCCAAGAAACTGGCACAAAACAATGAGCAGCATCCGCTGTCACAAATTAACATTCTGATTTGCAACACTTAGTTTTCATCATCATCATCTAATTCAGTCCGACTTCTCGAACCCTGAATTCGATCTCACGGTGTACTCCGCTACGAGCTGCGCAAACGATGAAGACTTGTTTTCGAGCAAACTCCACGTGGTACCATATTCTTCGATAAGTCCTGCAAACAGTTTAAAAGGTTTTGAATGAAATGAGCTCTGGATAATCTATCTTACAAGCAGCAACTATCACTACTAACCATGACTTAGAAGAAGAACCATATCACTGTCGAGAACCGAAGTTATTCAGCAAGCAATTGTTATGACCGTACAGTCGGAAAAGTGCTCCCTTAACGTTGTCTGAATTAGATTATCGGTGGCTGTATCGACCGATGCTGTTGCTTCTTCGAGCAATAGGATCTTGCTTTTCTTCAAAAGTACACGTCCGAGACAAACTAGCTGCCGTTGGCCCATGCTCCAATTCTCTCCATTCTCACTAACTACAAAAGTATCATCATATTAAGCAATTTATATGATGCAAAAGGAATGAGTATTAACTTGTATTACAAGTTATACGATAGAATATCGAACCTGAAGAATCGAGCAGACCTTCCTTCAATCGAACTCCACCCCCAAGTTGGCACTTATCCAATGCCTTTGAAAATTAAACACACATTGGTAGATGCTAGACTTCAAATACCAATCATAAAGAAAATGATACAGATTTACTAATGAACCCTCCCAAATCTGTTCATCTGTGTACTCTTCAAGAGGGTCCAAATTGCTTCGTATAGTCTCTTCGAACATGGTAGGCTCCTGAGGGATGATGCTGAGTCGTGACCGCAAATCATGCAGTCCGATCGATGAGATGTTGACACTGTCAATTACAATCTGCCCTGCAGTAGGTTCAACGATTCGGAAAAGTGTTTGTATGAGAGTTGATTTACCACTGCCTGTTCTCCCCACAATGCCGGTTTTCAACCCTCCAGGAAATGTGCTCGTGAGACCTCACAAGACGAGTGGCATGTGTGGGGCATATCGTACCAACATCGAGATCAATATTGTTTATTTCAAAGGCAATATTGTCAATAAATTGGAATCAGTCATAAACACGGCAAGCTGCCTTACCTGCAGATCACGAATTTGAACTTCTCCATGATATGGCCAATGACGGTCCGGGCGATTAGTTTCGATCACAAGGGCAGGCTCACTAGGGATACTACTCTACTGACAGATATAATTTTGTTCTCCATATTGCAGATATTCCAAACCACCCAAGCTTGCAATATGTTCAGATTGAGTCCATACGTCACGGGCCTACGGCTAACCCAGCAATCGCTAAACAAAAGAAAATGCATCAAGTCAGTCTCCTGGAACATTAGTTGTTAAAGATGCCAATCTGAATCTGCATTTAATTACCGGGATCGATAACTCCCTCTGGTAAAGAGATTAAAAAGAATAACGAGAAGGAAAAAGTAATACAATACAATAAGTCCAGATGGAAGCACAGCCATTTCATTGCACCAGCAACGTGAAATTTTGGACGAGAATACGAGTCGGTCAGTTCCATGTTTGTGACTTGAAATCTTTTTTCTTGATCAAAGCTCCTTATAGTTGTTGCTCCTAAAATTGTTCAGCAAAATGCTGTAATAATGGAGCTTTGGATACTCCAACCAGCCGCGAAAGTTCTCGAGCAGAAGATATGTAATATTGCTGCGAGATTACGAGAATTCATGTGTTTGCTAATAAGGCAATATTGGAGTTCATGATTTCATGCATTCCATAACCACAATTCAGCAACTTGGCTGATACCAAATGCATGTAGCAATCACTGGAATAAAAATGATGAATATCTGCCAAGCGACTTGAGACATGACTGCAATGATTCCAAGTAGCTGAATAACCGAAAAAGCAAATGCCCCGACTTGATAAGGGATGTTCATATCGACTGCACTTTGATCCTTGGAAGCCTATACGAAGCAGGAAAACCGGTTATAGATCTTCAAAAACAAGGAGAAAATGCCATTGAACATAAATGGAATCTTTGGTATGCATACAGGAAACCATCAGATATTTACTCTGTTGAGGATTCTTCCACTTGGTGTGGAATCGAAGAACGACATAGGAGCACGGAAAATGCAAGAATGCATATTCTTAAAAAGAAGAGTGGCTGTTTTATATCCGGCTGTTTTATATCCGGCTGTATTAAGAAGCATGGCTCTGGCAAAGATGGAAAAGGCACTTGCAATAGCCAAGGCGAAATAGACCATTATAAGTGTAAAGCTCCCAACAGGAGGCTTTACGTCTGCCGACACAGGTGATCCCCAAGCCATCCAATAGTTGCTACCAATTTGAAAAATCTGAAACAGAATCTGTACCAGCAATATTAAAGGCACAAGAGCTCCTCCATATGCTGTTGTGATGTATTTCCAGTAAACCGAAAACCCGACTTTTCCTTTCTCTCACTCTTCTTCTTGAACAAGCTGTCCTTTAGTCCCAGCATTGTCTACTTTGCCGCTCTCGTTGCCTTGGTTTTCCGCTTTCTGCAGCTACCCATTAGTACTTTCTGCAGCACCTTCACTCGTAGTTCGTTCGGAAATAGATCTTGCTTCAAAATTATCAAGGGCTGACAAAGCTTTATTATGTGCACCTACAAGTTCCATAAAATCAGTCCCCGAACTGAGAATATCATTGTACTTTCCAGCCTGTACAATCCTCCCATCTTTCATCACCTAACAAATATACAAGATAGGTTAAGTCCAGTTTTTAAGCCGTTTCTCGAATCCGATGCAAATGATGGAAGTCATTGAAAATAAATGTACATAGCTCACCAAAATCAGATCAGCAGCAGGTAAAAACTCGACTTGATGAGTGACATAAATCACTGTTTTCGAACACAACATGTTCAGTAAAACCTCCTGTCATTCAAAAGATCAAACAAGACTCTCAGGCAAAGCACTAACCAAAGTAGAAGAACTCTTAACATACATGCCATGTAATCAGAGGAAGAAGTTACCTTAAACAAATGAGAACCAGTGTGAGCATCCACAACACTGAAAGGATCATCAAACAGATAGATATCAGCGTCCTGGTATAGAGCACGCACAATCTGTACTCTTAGCTTTTGTCCACCACTCAAGTTGATTCCCCTCTCGCCTATAACCGTCTGATCACCGAAAGAGAGGATTTCAAGATCCTTCTTGAGGTTCCAAGCTTCGAGCACCTTGTCATACATGTCTCTGTCCATTTCCTTACCAAAAATTATTTTGTCTACAATCTTGCCACTTTGTATCCAAGGCGATTGAGCAACATAGGCTGTTGTACCACAAAACTTAAGAGTTCCTGATATCTTGGTTAATTCCCCCAAAACCCAGGAAAGCAAACTCGACTTGCCGGAGCCAACCGTACCACAAACAGCAACACTCATACCATGGAAAACTTTCAAATTTATATCTTTTAGTGTTGCAGTGGGGGATGATAAGTCCCAAGAGAAGTTCCCTTCGGCAATCTCAACTGCTATATCAGAACTTACTCTTGGACACTTCTCAATGGCATCAGGCTGCAAGTCATCAAGGCGTAGGAAGGAAGCAATTCGATCAAGGGACACCTTTGTCTGAGCTTTCATTGAAATTGTGTCAGGGCATTTGTATAAACGAAACGTTTTAACCAGCCTTCCTTGACATTCCTGAGACCAAAAATCTTGGAGAGAAACTTCATTTCCCACCCCTGAAGTTTGAGGATTCTCATATTCCTCAAAATTTCAGAAGTCGCCTTCATCCTTGTATCTTTTGATTCCATTAACTTATCCTGAAAGTTCTCCAGCTTTCTCCCCAAAAGAATATTTGCCAACATGACAAGCACGGTAGGGATGAAAGCAGCTATGGATGCTAGTCCGAGGGTCTTATACAAGATCACCAAGGCCAAAGCAACTTGCAAAGTTACCATCCATGGATCATGCATGTACCAGCTAAAGTCGCCCACCCTTTCGGCATCAACAGTCATGAAATCGATAATCTCCCCGCTCGTGTGGCTCTGCTTCGACTGGCACGAAAGCGTTTATCCCTTGTTATATATCATTGCCACCAATACTGCATTCATCCTTATTCCAACCTGCTGCAACTTAAAGAACCAGCGCCTCTGAGACACACACTACTATCTTAGCAACAAAGAAAGCAGCAACTAGAAGATACCCCTCGGTTTTAAACTCCCTTTTCCCGTTCAGATACTGAACGAAGGTGTCGATGAGATACGGACCGACATATGAAGCCACCGTGCCGTCCAAAGAATATATTTCCAAGCTGAAAAGAAGAGTGCCTTCACCAGCTTAAGCGTGGTAACACCATTTCCCTCACTATCAGCTGATTCAAGCCTTTTCCTAAAATTCGGAAAAGCCCCAACAACACTATCATCGACGTCTAGACGAGGAACATTCTCAAGGTCTAATGGCTTCTTTTGCCAGCAGCAATGTGAGGCCCCATCCATGAAAATGAAAGAATGCTGAAAAGACCAGCATTTGAATATGGGGTCACAGTGTCACCCCCTTTTCTATTGCTAAACTCTACACGATTACTAAAACCAGAATCTCCATTAAGAAGGGGCTCCTCTAGGAGGGTACCTTCACCCTCATTTCTTCCTAAAAACCCACCAGTACATAGAAACAAACCAGTCAGCAGAAAAAACATCAGATACTAAATCCTGGTTTGGGAAAGAAACATGTTTTTGGAAGAGAACAATGTCTATAACCAGAAAATAACATGAAATTGAAAGGTAAAAACCCCACCAAATTCTCAACAACAATGGGAGCCTCTTTCGTTCACCAGAATTGGAGAACTGACAGTGTAAATAAACATATGTTGCACCCCAAGCAAGTGTTTTTGCCGCATAATAAAAAAGAATAACCATTTTTTTCTCAGACCAACCATTTCTATACTAATAGAAATAACGTAACAAACAAGAGACGACATTAAAATCTGAAACAACTAAACAAGCAGCTAATGTTTGCTTATACCATGAGGCATGCCTTTGCCTTAATGTCTCCTTCGAGCCTTCCCCTCCACCATTCTTAACTCTGCTCACACCATGAAACTACCAATAAAAGCAACAAAACTGAGTGTGACGAAGCAAACTGGGTTTAGTCAGAAAATCAAAACTTGCAGCTGGACTCATTAGTAAGAATGAAGCAAAAAGTTTCATTTTTTTTAAACTGAAGAAAATTGGGTTTGAAACTTGAAAGCTTCTGGTTTTGTGTTTATATATAAATGAGGTTAAAAGAGAAAGACAAAAGGAAAACTACTTGAGGAAAGAGATATGCGTGTGGTGAGCAAGCTTGGAGGCGGAGAGAACTAGAGAGGAAAGCACTGAAACGCAATGGAAAGGTTAGTGGAAAGGTTTGATCTTTCACTTTGAACATAACACAAACACATGATATGCCAATTATCGAAGCCTTTTTACTTTATTTCCTGGTTTCCACTGGAGATTGAAGTAGCAATCCATTAGTCGAAATTATTATTATACAATAATTATAACAGCACTTATTATTATCATAATCATGATAAATGTTACTTAATCACAATTAAAATCTTTAATTACCAAATACCAAAAATGGTAAATTAGTAATCAGCAGGACCAGAAAAGGGAAAGGAAAATATGGGGAAATCTTTCCAGCATTATAGTCACTTGGTTTTGGCTGACCTAAAAGAAAAGGCCAAGAAGCATCGTCGTCAGCGCACACCATGCAGAAACATGGGATTCAGTGGTCAGAAACTGACCAGGGCGTAGCTGGGTGTGCAAAATGCGCGACAGCACATGGTCTCAAAAAATAAGGGTTTTGAAATCGAATATATTTATCAATTGTTGTCATTAAAAATAGAAAAATAGGTATAGAGCAGTGGTTAGATCATTAAGCCCATGACTTTGTTAATCCTAAGTTTGAATCTCGTTAATAAGCAAAATTATTTTTGAAAAAATAATGCAAGTGAGTTTGCTCATTGTAATACAACTGTAATTTTTTTATTATTTCAGAAAAATAAATTCGAGATCTAAGGAGCTCTTTACAATAATTTTCATAGAACCTCCAACAACCTAACCAGTGAACTTGTCTTCCAAGGAGTAATCATATGAATAATGAAAAGGGTTTTCTTGAACGTTGTATTCATTGCTAATAATCTACGTAAAATGACATAATTTGTTCTTTTTTAACGTGTGGGGCTTGAAAAAAAATTACTAGTCTTTCATGGCATTATATCATGTAAAAGGTGAAGGTACATGCACATTCCTTTGCTTGGTCTAAGCTTAAAAGAACACCAACAATAGTTCTCACTGTAGAAGGAAAAAAAACATTTTGAGCTGAATCAATTAACTTACTTTAATATTACATCGGATCAAAAATCATCGAAATCAAACAATTTTTTTATTGTTCTCCTAATTTTTAAGATTTTATCTTGAATAATCTGGATTCCGTTGTTAAACACAAACATAAAAAAAAAATCAATCAATCAACTACTAAGAACTCTTCTAAAAGAAAACACCCACTACTATAATTCACTTTTTCTCTCACGTTCCTTAAAAAATTAACATTAAAGCCTTCTTTTTTAATACAAATGAGTCAAATTTAAGAATAACATGTGTGTATATATATAAGATTGTAAATCAACTTTCTTTGAAGTTGTCACTTTCCAGGCTACCAAACAAGACTGGGTGGTAATTCCTAACTTTGAGATCTGAAAGCTCCTGTTAGAAAGTGGGTGTTTAATCTTTTCCACAAGTGTCCACTCAAAAAAATAATTACAGAACCAGTATTGCAGCTCACCAAATCGAAAAGCATCTTTGCTTTGGGAACAAGGAAGGAAGATAATATTAGTAGTTTAAGTTATGCATTTCCAGTTTCTGGCATCCATTATTTCACCAAGAAATTTCTTGGAAATGCTACAAATGCAATATATATATACATATATATCAGTATATAGTTTCTCAATAAGATTTACGGGAAACCCTTCATTCATAGCTATGGACTAAATCAAATTTGCCACCTCTTCTTCCATGACCGATCAAAATGATTGGTCGGACGGACTCGATCCGGTGTCAAAAGCTCCATGCTGCAAAATTTCCGTATCTGTTTCCACTAGTTCCCATATGGTGTAAAGTCGTTATCTATTAGGGTTCGGCAGTGTATCGAGTAATAATCCTCGATTTATTTTCAGTAACAAAGCAAAGTAGAAGGCTTCAGCTTTTGCAATCAGCAAATTCAATACTTTGGAACATTTGCATTTCTTGAAGTTCTTCAAGTTGCAGAAGAAATAACAAGGAAACAGATGAAGCAAATCTTGACATAAGTTTTTTAAGTGACATCTTTAGCAACTTGTACAAAAATTTACCTGAACCTACAATGTTGCCTTCTTCAGAGCTTGACTTCCACATCGACCCCGGCAGGAAGGTCAAGTTGCATCAATGAATCAATCGTTTGCGCTGTTGGGTATAGAATATCGATAAGGCGCTGATGTGTCCGAATCTCGAAGTGGAACCTTGCATCTTTGTGAACGTGTGGGGATTTAAGGACACAATAGATCCTCTTCTTGGTTGGTAATGACACAGGTCCCATCATCTTGGCATTGGTCGTTCGAGCGGCATCCAGAATCTGCTTGCATGAGTCCTCGATCAAGGGGACCCAGTATGACCGGAGTTTAATCCTAATCTTCTGCTTAGGTGCCGCCTGCAAAAAGAATTTCGAGTAAGATTCTCCAATTTATCCGCCAGAAAGCAAGATCAAAATATAGTCAATCAAGACAGAAATCTAGAACACATCATTGAACCCAGCATGAGACAAGGACAATAGAGGACACCGGGAGAGATTTTAATGTCTTGGAACGAAACATTCTAGGACGACCGGCATGACGGCACCAACTAACAGGGATTTGGTCTTCTTTGCAATGTTTGGTAAAGCTCAGGTGCAATGTCCCGCTCAAGCAGGGAGAATCGGTATTTTAACCTTGGCATCCACCTCATTCCCTATCCGATCATACTAAATCGATCAAGTCTACCATCAATCCTCCAAGGTGAAGGTATGCTTTTCTAGTGTGGTTTAACTTCATCATTGGAGTTCTAGTGATTTCCAATCACTCGGAATCCCCCTCGACTTAAAAAATAAACATGGCTAATAGCAAGACCCGTGTCAACTACAGTAAATTGTTCTTCGAGAACATGCAGTTCAGGTGCTTGACGGTCCACATGACATAATTCTCTACTAGCAGCTAGAACAGGCAAGCACTGACCCCATGATTCATCCTTCCTGGTATTTTCACCATTTATGCAAAGAGAGGTCAGCAATAAAATCAACACCATTACTTATTCTTCCTCGTACCATTCGACAATGAAAACATCTAGGCCAAGATTATCTCACATACAATCAATAGCATACTTGATTATCACCATATGTGCAAAGATAAGACAGCAGCATTCCATGAGCACTGACAAAAACTGGGAAAATCGCCAATAATGATTCGACATATATAAACTTTTTACAGAACTTACCTATCATCCAATTCTTAAAGAGACAAAGTAAGCTAAAAAACTGGAACAAGGTGGAAAAGAACCTTAAAAACTTTTTCGTAAAACCTTCTAGTAGCATCAATAGAATAATATTAGAAGATAGCTGATGTACTAACTACTAATATTATCATCAAAGCAGAAATCTCATACTACATCTAAATATATTTTTCAGTGAGGTTAACTCCGGAATTCGTTCAAGCTGCATCACAGTCTCACAGTTTTAAACAAGTCTCACCATCCCGAATACATACCTTGTCCGCTTCTAAGGTGACGGAGGAAGAAGCGGGCAGCTCGGAGCCTCCAACCTGCAAGCAAGACAAAGCAGTAAGTTCAAATCGTAATAACGGGAATTGAATGTACAATTAAGCTTTCTGGGGTTCGGGGTTTCAAATTGAGTACAACAGTAATGAGGTAAGCCCGTATGAACAAAACAGAAATGGTAAAAGTTTCACTTTTTCTCTAACGTTTCTTGGCAAACAAATAAACTTGTAGAAATCCAGCCCCATCAAACCCAAATTCAACTAAGCTCGCCTTTTGGTGTTCAGGGCTTCAAATCAAACTGTACAAATAGGCTCCCAAGGTTCATCTTTGTTTTCCCCCACAATCTCAGCAAACAAACAAAGAATTACTCCCAAATACAGTTCTAAAAACCCAACCCCATCAATTCCAAAGAACTAAATCCATAACATTAAATTCCCAAGTTCTCAAAATTATATAAAAAAAGAAACTTTTTTTCGAACCTCGGGTGTCTCTACCAAATCATCAGGGGCGGCAAAAACCTTAGTGGACTGTGAAAGCTTGAGGGAACAATTGGGGAGCTTCAAGGGGTTGAAAGAGAGTGGTGAAGGCCGAGATAGAAAGCTAAGCCTTGGTTTGGGTGAAGAAGAATTTGGGATTGTTAAAGAAGGGAACAGAGATGAAGAGATAGATGATACCGCCATTGCAATTTTCAGTATTGGATTGGAGAAAATGAAAAGGAGAAAGAAAGATGAAGGTAAGAGAAGCCGAGTGTAGGTCAGTCACTGGCTCACCATTGTTATCCGAAATGTTCATTTTCACCATAATGCCAAGATTAGCCCCAAAGTTTACTAAAATATTCATTTTGCCTTTGTCTCTATTTTTTATAAGATATTTTAGTCTCAATGTTTCATTTTAGGTTAAAAAAGCTCTTATTTTGGAGTGTTAATATGTGTTTACTATTAGTTCTCAACTATAGAATGAGTTTTTTGTCCCAAAGTAAAATGTTAGAAGTCAAAATACTTAAAAAATTAATAGGAGCCAAAACGACCATTTCGGTAAACATTAAGGACTATTTTTGGTATTATACCTTTTCAAAAATGGGGCTAAAGGTATTGGACAGCCAAAATGAGGCCTAAACCCTAAACCTTATAAATAAGATGAACTATATTCTTGGTACTTAAACTATTATTTTGTTCCATTTTGATACTCAAATTTTATTTGTTTTTAAAATTATACTTAACGTTTAGTTTAAGTTTCAATTTCGTAATCCATCATTAAAATATTCATTTTTTTCAATGTCCGGCTTATTTTCGACCACTGTATCATTCGCCCAGTTTGAAAGAAAATCTGCACTTCAAATGAAAAGAATTCATTTTTTTCAATACCCTATCCAAGCAAATCTGCCTATAAGGTTGGATTGCCTAGAACACATCAGTGACCAATGTATTGGACTTTGATCCGTAAGAAACTTAGCCTTTTCTCGGTTGATTCAGAAGATTTTATTGGTCATATATCTTATTTGAAAAATAGTAATCATGGAGATTTTGATATATTGGAACCTGATTGGTTAATTGAAACTGCACTACTGTTTAGGACCACCATTTTACCTGTTTGCTGTATTAATCAGGACCACCGCTGATCTCTGCATAGCTGAAAATCGGAATCACGTCAGTCGGCCTTCAATACTACAAAACATGCAAATTATCAGTCATGCATGGAAGAAAGGAAAAGGAGGGAGAGACAGTGGGTCAAGGCCAGGCAGCTCCGATCGCTTGAAAACAGATCCAGGGAAGGCTTCTAAAGGATCGATGGTTCGCCCGGCCAGAGTATCGAACAAGGTGCAGTCCACAGTTTGATAATACCCAAAAAAAGGACTCCAAGATAGACCAGATCTTTTATGGGGTAAATAAAACCACTTGGCACGTTCTTGCTGTATACAATACATTATATGATACAAACCATAACCTTAACGTCCTTCCTCACATTTACTTTACATAGGTTCCCCTCATTTCAAAACTGTCAATTATTACAAAGCTTAATACCAATAATAATATGATCTAATAATGCAACCTACAGTTTAGCATAGCACTGCAAATGCATATAACCCGAGACTCGAAAATGAACTCACACCCATTGCTTACTGTGTAATACTAGCATTTAACCTCTCCCAACACACAACACAAACACACTTCATACATAAAACAAGTTAGAACGGCCTAACTTAACTGGCACACAACATTGACAGTGCCCGAGCCAGTGCCCCGACTGCACATGGAGGCATTTGCCTATACAGCTAATACCTGCAATGTTCGGGAAACTGCTGCTTATGGCAGACAGTAAGACAAAAGCTGCAACAGTGCTCAATGAGGCTTTGTTTAACCCCTAGTCTTTGCTCGCTTCATGCCAAGGCTGTTTTGGAAGGGGGATAAAGGACCAGACATCGGAGAGCCTTGCTCACGAAGTGTACCATTCAGCATTGCAAGCTCTCGCAGCTGTTGTTTCTTATAGAAATCTTGGGATTCATCCTATTTTAGAAATACGAAAATAAAATAATTAAGCGAATGCATATACATAATATTAATATCATCACAATACCAGGAAAAAATTTACTCACCATAGGGTTTAGCAAATCTTCAAGTATCTCCCGTGCTTGCATTAGGCGAGCATCAACTATTTCAACAGGCAATTCTGCCTCAACTAGGATATGAAGAGGTTCATTCAGGTGTTCATAGCCAGGTTTTCCTCTCAACAATTCCTCCTTCACAAATTTTAAGACAGGTCATTTAAGTTTATCCATATTTTAAGACGTGCAATTCTTTCACTTTAATACAATTTTTTTAAAAAATATGATCACATATTTATCAAACTTATTTAAGGAGCAATTATTACTCATAACGGTGCAAGGAAAAGAATCATTACCCTAGATGGATCCTTGATACTTCCCCGTCCTCTTATAAGGACACGGCAATCTGTATTGGCCTCAACACGCTTAAGAGAGTTTCCTCTGGGACCAAGGAGGCGCCCAACAAAATTGTACTGCAACATTAAAGTTCATTTAGGCACAAAAAATGAAATGCTCTAAAAACACTGTGAAGACGAGTTCATTCATACATTGGGATATTTGTCGACAGGAATATCCACTCTGATTGTTCTCTTAACAATAAGACCGGAAGAGCTACCCTGAGAATTCAGCCAGTTCTCTGTAAGAGAGGGCTGCATTGACCCTGGTATCTGCACCATAATATTCAAGGTTTTGTTAAAACAAATAAATAAGACATATTAAAAGAAAAATGCAAATGTCTTCCATTGTACAAAGATATCGATCTGACAAAGAATAACAGATGAGTAAAACCTGAGGTAGTCTAAAAGCTGCAATATAAGAGCTTTCGGATGAACATGGTTCCGACTAACACTGTCATCCATCAAAACATATTGGAATACTACTAAAGCAGAGTCTAAGAAATATGAGTAAGATAGTCTTACCACAAATATACAAAAGGAAACTGAAACAATGTAAACCACTTTTTTTTTAGTTTTTTTTTGGGGGGGGGGGGGTAAAAATGGCTGTTTATATTAATGTCAACAATAAAGCACACAGTTCGGAAAATAGCACTCTTATCCAAGCTCCTAACGTGCACCGTCTCACACTCGAGAAACATTTCAGGCTTCCATCCTAAGAGAACTGAAGCTTAACACCATATAATGCTACAGCTAGCTATCATCCCCAGCATATCTTATTTTGTCTTGACAATGATAGAAACCTGAGAATGAGCCTGAAACATTTTTTAAGATAAAAATAGTTTTCAAGACTTCTTCATGTTAGCCTCAGATTTCCTGTCAAAAGAGAAACGACAATACAAGCTATATTTCAAATAAATGTTAGGTTAGCATGAAATGTAGTAAAGTATTAAGTCAGCAATACCTCTAAAAGCAGTAAAATTAGATGGTAAATAGTTAGGTTAATGGTTAGTAGTCATACTTCTGATTGAAACCGTGATATCCATCTGTTCACATCAGCTCCTCCATTTGAAAACATTCCTCCAGAAGTCAGGGGGCTAGCTTGTTTAAGCCCACTTTGACCTAAAACTGATGCCTTCCCCAACAGTGTAGTTATACGCGAAATTTCTGCTCCAAAAATGTCAATTTTCAAGAATAAGATGTACCAGTTAGCGTTAAGAAATCAGTTAGCAGTCACCACAAAATGGACTATACGCAATGTTA
Source organism: Hibiscus syriacus (assembly GCF_006381635.1). Classification (NCBI taxonomy): domain Eukaryota; kingdom Viridiplantae; phylum Streptophyta; class Magnoliopsida; order Malvales; family Malvaceae; genus Hibiscus; species Hibiscus syriacus. The sequence goes on from NW_024063315.1 coordinate 93,514, forward strand.
AAGTAGTCAGTTAAATATCAGCTCTGGCTTCATGAATTAAGCTGCTCTCCCAGCAGAAAGCAATCTAGTAAGATAAGAAATGAAAGATACAACAGAACTTTATATTGGTTTACTTATAAATCGATATTAAATATTTTTACATTAATTAAAAAGAATTATTTCACCTGCTATCCCACAGAACCATGGAGTAACCAAAGAAATTGTTAGAATCAGATATCATATCATAGAAGTTGAAAAGGAAAAAGAACACAACAAACACCAAACATTAGCACATTGTTGCAAGGCGGCTTTTGTACAATAAAAGAGAGAAAACATATAACCATCTATTGTGGCTAGAAGTTGTCAACTAAAGTCTCTCACAACTAACCTAAAAGAACTAAATCTTACAGGCAAGTTCCCCAAGATTTAAGTTCCTCACGATACCTTGGGATCATATGATGAATTCCAACCATAGACTCGTCCTAAGATAAATACCAGCAGAACCACAAGCTTTCCCCTCTGTAACTCTTCCTTTACATCCATTCTCTTCCCTCACCACTGTTAGTGTGTTTCAGAAACTTCATTTTTCTTCCCTCTTTGTTCCTATACTATTCTTCTCTCTTATTTATGACAGCAGTAGCATCCTCTTCTTTCTTATTTACCGTTCACTTCCATTCCTTCCTATGAAATGTCTAACCATCCATTGTTACATAGAAGGGCATCAAAGTTCTTGTAACATCACTGCATTGTTTTTTTAAGTAATTTAGAACCATAATTTATGTTGTATCATCATTACTTCACCCAAAATAAATTGAAAAGAGTATGCAAGTATCCAATCAAATGCAATCTTAGTTGGACCTCAATCACAGATCCACCACATCGGTCATAGTTAGTTCTACCAACAGCTTGTCATGACACAAGGGCCATGTTTTCATTCACAAGATTTACCAATAGAATTAACTTCAACGGGAGATTTAGTAATAAAGTTTGAGTTAGTGGATCTTAATTACCATTTCCAGCGAGTTACTTGTCGAGTTAGTATTTGGCAGTTAACCATTAGCTTAAATTGATGTTTTAGTGATGACAAGGAGGGAAGAAGATATTTCTGCATGATCCTTTGACAAGAAAAAGAAGATTATTACTTAGACGAACTCACCCTGGTTCAACAGTCTACACGTATGAGGGATCACTGACATAAATGGAGTAAGTTTGTAACGCTCCTCCAGTAACTCCGAGAGATATCTGCGAAAGGGAAAACAGATACCATAGTCAATAATAGATTAACACATCCATCTAAACAAGGTAATGTTAAAGTTGGACAAAAGTCAGTAATGGGAACTTCAAACAATCCCCAGTTTATTTAGCTTCTTCTGCAGGGATGGCAATAGTTATTTGTGGTTACCAGTTAGAATACCTTTTTGCAAATCAGATATTGTGGATAACTAGATTAGTATAAAACTATAATATTATAGGTTACTATCTGCAGGGATTCAAAGTAGATGCGGATATCACCTCTCGGATATCCATTATCCGAATCTGCTTTAGTTCAACACATAATGGATTTGGATACAGCGATAAGCAATTATAAGCTTTAATTTTTAAAATATTTTGCACTTAGATTTCAGCAGATTCGGATCTAACACGATAATAAACGGATTAAGATTTTAAAGCAGAATTGCCGATTCGGATATTACAAAAATTGCAGATATTCAACCATCCCTTTTGATCCAGTACACCTATTTCCAGATCAAAACTTAAACCGCAACCCCCATCCCTACACACATACAACACTAGAAATTTATTGACTCCAAAATTTGAACTGATCCGTTAATAAAATCAACCAGAAAAGCATAATCTGTTCAAAAACGAACGATCAAGCTCTAGATCTACGAAACTGCAGCACAATTGAGCTACAAAAAACATTTAAACAGTAAGCCAACCAATCGTAAGGAGAACAGAAAGATCAGAGCCAAGATCACTACGTTAACCGCAGAGCGAAGATCGCAAACGATCAGATTAAAATTAATGGAAGGACAAATAGAGGAGAAAAACGAACAGCTTACTTCTCTTGATCGAGGAGAGCAGCGGCGGTGGCAGCGGAACGAAGGCCGGAGAGGTGGGGGGAGTGAGGTGCGGAAGGAGACGGAGAGAAGGCCATGTATCTGCCTCCGCCACCGACCGATGACGTCATGAGTAGTAGAAGAGAAGGACGTGTTATGGAATGAAGCGCTCTGGTGGTTGTTTTTATAGATATTCTCTCTTATAAACTAAATAGTAATCATAATACAGTTAATAATTTTATTCATATCAATTTGTGTTTTTGTTAGTCAATATATGGCACCAAAATTAATTAATATATAATAATTTTATTATATAATATAGCATTAATTAATAAAAATTATTTAACAATTTGTTTATTTAAATCTTCAACTTTTAAATTCTAATATTTTTATAAAATTAGAAAAAGAATGTTGAGAGAAATTATAGATTTGGAGATGGTATCTTAATAATTGAGAAAATAATAATGATATTGAAAATAATGATACTTTTATCATGTAAGTAGTACTCCAAACAAATTCAACATTCAGTGAATCATTCGACGAGAAATTCGTTTATTTATTAAAGGAACGAACATTAATAAGATTTTATATTCATTTAATTAAATAAACAAACACATACAAAGGATTTGTTCGTTCATTTACGTTCGTGAATATTCAATAATCCGTTCTTTTATGTTTGTTCATTTATGTTCCGTAATACCTCAACCCGTACCCGACTCGAATACGAGTCCGAGATGTCACATTGACTTTTTAAAACAATATTCTTACCAAATAACAGAATATTTGAACTTATATTAAGAAAATACGATAATATATTATTGAATTATGTTCGTTATAAAATTTTGAGGCAAAAACATATTTATGAACAGTATTATATGGTATGAACAATACCGTGAACAGTGTCAACTGTTAAAAATTTTCCAGATTGTTACCAGGGTACCGATACCCTACTACAGTACTTCCGTAAAACATACATAAACTCTTAAAATTTAACTTTTCATCGCTATACAAAATTACCATTTACATATATACGTTTAAAACATTAGAAAAATCGATCAGAGCGTTCGTACTAAAACATTTCTTACATGCCAACATATTATACACAATCAAAATACATACTTTATCAGTTACTTCTGATCAGATCTTCTAGCAGTGTTGTTGTTCTTGCCACTCCTATTTCTGTTATTCTTGGTTCTTGGTACCTACGTGTAAATCATTTACTCGCTAAGTCATAGACTTGGTGAGGCATAATTAAATATATAAACAATGAATTCATGAAATATGCACTCTTATCGTTCAATCGTAACATTATAACATGCATGTATCCATTACACTACCACATGTATGATCATGTCATGCATATATGAAATTTATCTTCTTATGCAAGTTTCATTTCACTTTATCTTTGTATTGCCCATGTACATTATTGAGAACATGAGGTATATGAGTACACTGAGGTTGTGCACAAATGCTGTCACCACAGCTCGAATAAATTCCCACTAGGGGCACTGAATATTTGTCCCGAATGACCACTGTATATGTCCCGAAGGACCACTATGTCCTGAAGGACCACTGTATATCCCTCGACTCTTGGTATACCAATTATACCTACAACTCTCATATTAAATAACATGGGCTTAAATATGAATACATTTCTCATTTTCATATATTTTTCATCACTTTTCATATAAACACATATTTCACTTCACATGTACACATATGATCATTTCCATTATTTCACATACTTGTATTGATTATCTTATAACGATATTCATTCATATTATATCATATTAAAGCATGTATGAATTATGCATGTACATGGTTATGAAATCATAATTCAACTATAAGAGATAGACTTATCACAAGTCTTATCTCCATACAATTCTATCTAGTATATGCACTCACATTAGCCTTGCTTACTTTGACTCGATTCTAATCCTTCGATTGTTCCGGAACATGATTACGTTCTATATCTACATAATAATACATTGATACAGATCAGTATACTAATAACATATCCTAAACTTTCATTTCTTAAACTAAAGGAAAGGTAATTTCATTGCTTATTTAAAGTAGGTATCGGTACCTGTTGAATGGGTACCCATACCCTTGGCCCAAAGTTCACATTTTCAGCACGTGAATTACTTCATTTCAGCTCAATACTTCATATTTCCTCCCCTTTAATAATCCTAACTTACATACACATGCTTAGCCTCACTAATATTAATTTATCACATCTTTAACCTCAATATCCTCTCATCTTCATGAAATTCAAGAATCATACTCAAATTTCAACATGTTCTAAATTCAATTCTAACACTTCTTATGTCTTAACTAGATTTATGACAAGTCAAATTCAACCTCTAAATTCATTTAAACCCTCTTATTCAAAATTTCACTTTGAAACTCATTCTCTTTAATTTTCTATAACTTCTTCATCTTTTGATTATAACACAACTTAAGCTTTCTTTAAGCTTAAGTATCACCTAAGGATCATAACCCAACCTTTAATTCAGCAAATAATCAACTAATTAAGAAACTCACCTTTGCTTGAGATTTCACGCTGAAAGAAGAAGAAGATGAAGAAGATAACTATGGAAGCTTATTTTCATTCTTCATCTCCACGTGGTTTCCTTATCTTATAAGGAAATAAAAATATTTCTTGTCAAATGACTATTTTACCCTTTAATTCCTTTGATAATTACTAATAACTTTAAGGAATTATTTCTAAATAAATCATTAAACTATTAAACCATTATACTTTTATCATCAAATTCTGAAATTTTACAATTTAGTCACTAACCAGGTATTGAGGATGTTACATGTTTGTTTATGTTCTCTAGACTCGTTTGAAATATAAAAACTTAATAAATTTTAGCCTTACACCTTATTAATATTTTTTATAAACAAAGAAAGAGAGTCAGTAGTGTTAACTACTAGCACCTAGACAATCTTAAAGAAGGATCGTGGGTAGGGATAGGCATGGGTCGGGTTGGGTTTTTGGTCCACCCGACCCGACCCGAGAACAAGGGTCTTACACCCGAGACCCGACTCGACCGGATCAAAACAAGATTTTACCTTACCCGAACCCGACCCAATATATAACTAAAAACCAGACTTGACCCGACCCAAAATAATAAAAAATATAATTTTTATTCAATAAAAACAATGACTTAATTGAAAAAAAATTATATATAGATGGAGTATTATTATAACTATTCCTAAATATATAAAATAAAATTATATATTTTTCGAGTCATATCAGGTCTACCTAAACCCAAACCCAATCCGACCTGAATATCGCACTTAAAAAATCCGACCCGACCCTAATCGTCGTAACAACATTTGGAGCAGACCAGAATATTCTCCCCTCAAAGTCATCCTGTTGGACCATCTACGCGACATAATCAGCAACTCTGTTTGCTGCGTGACGTGTCTGTGAGAAGGAAGCTCACAAATGTCAAATAATTGTTGGTGAATCTTCTCTCAAATTGGACCGATTCAGGATTCGGTAAACCTCCCCATTATCGACGTCGATAATAGTACGTCTTGCCCCAAGACTCCAGACATTCCTCGAACCTTCAAAAACACCCCGAAGTTCTGCTTCCGATACTGAACAAATTCTAACTGCTGTCGCAAAACCGAATATCCATTGACTTATGCTGTTGCGGATTATTCCCCCACATGTCGCATAGCCTTCGCATCTCTTGTCCCATCCGTATTCAGCTTCAACCATTCCTCAGGAGGACGTTCCCATGTAGTTGCACCTGAACAATTCAAAGGCACACGTTGATTAAAGCTTGCGTCAGCTATCGTGAATCTAATACTTTCTGCCTGCAGTCTTCTACTTTGCTCAAAGACCAAACTAATTCCCAATCTTGAAGTATCAAACACACACAGATTTCTATGTTTCCAAAGATTCCAAAGAACAACTCCAAAAGAAAAGATCTCATTCCTTATCACCTATTCCAAATAAAAGATTTACCTTCAGCGTTTCGCAAGCATCGGCCGGCGGTGATCCGCCGTTGGTTGACTCGCCGTAGGCATCAAACTCGTCATCGGAGCTGTCGTTGCTATTTTCGTTTAAGCAATTACAGCGGTTAAGCCGTGTTTAGCAGGAGGCTGTTGCGATGGCGGTTGCTTGTCGTAGTGGCTATCTTTAATGAAATACTGTATCATTTTATCCAAAATTAATTTAGGATCCACGATATTTTCTACGATAATTTGGAACTCGTCACGTGATGAGTTTCAATAAAATATTTTTTTTATTAAAACTTGTCATCATGATATAATAAATTTTAATAAAAAATATATTTTTTAAAATTTATTATATCAATGTGATGAATTTAAATAAAAATATTATTTTAAAAAACTTGTCACGTTAACATTACAAGTTTTACTTTTATAATAAAATTTTATGTAAATACTAAATTAATTTTAGAGATTACCAGATTATTTTTTTTACTCATTATGCCAATTTTACCTAAGTTTGGACTGTTAGCCCAATGAAAAAAATTACTGACTCGAACTCAAATTGCTAAGCCCAAACATGAAAAAATATCGAACACCCTTATTATGGCGTTTTCCTTCAATTTCACCTAGACCTGTAAATGAACTGAACGTTTAGCGAATCATTCATGAATTGTATGGCGAAAAGTTCGTTTAAGTATGTTTATTTATTAAATGAACGAACATGAACAAGATTTTGTGTTCGTTTAATTAAATGAACGAACATGAACATAAGTCTCGTTCGTTCATTTACGTTCGTGAACGTTCGGTTATGTTCGTTCGGTTATGTTCGTTTGGTTATGTTCGTTTATGTTCATTCATTTATGTTTAACCCAATCTTCTTAAATCAATTTTGGTGACCAATTTGTAAATATTTTAAAAATATTAATTAATTTGATATTATGATGTCCAACTCCATAATTAACCCAATTTTATTTGGAAAATCCAATAATATTAACATGGTTTAGTTCTTTTTGAACAATCCATAAGCTGCATACCCAACACTGTCAACATCCACTGCGCCGAAACCCTATGTAACTGCGCCACCAGCTAGTTATCCGATGAGCAAAGAGGAATCCTAATTTTCAACTTCTACATAACACGAAGTTAAGGACATGTTTGTTTGATCCCCAAGGATTAAGGTCGGCAATCACATGAAACACAATATGTGTTCATCTCGACTGTTGTTGAAGGAGAGAGGAAGAAAGAAAGTGGAGGAACGTTATGCAATCACACGTCAGTAACAAATAAGCAGCTCGGGGTTGGTAACTTATATAAAAGAAGATGTGGAGAATAGGTTTAAGCATCTTTGCGCTTGGGGCAATGTCGAGCTTGAATCGAGCTCTTAATTTTTTTTTTGAGTTTGAGTTTTTTCGAGTTCGAGTCGAGTTTCAATATTATATTTCGAGTTTGAGTTGAACTTAATAATTTTAAACTCGCTAGTTTTCGAGTCGAGCTGACTTTAAAAGTTTTCGAATTCGAGTCGAGCTCATCAATACTCGAGCACGACTTAGCTCGTTTACACCCCTAGGTAGGGTCTCCAACGTTTATGTTTATTTATTTATTAAATGAACGAACATGAACAAGTTATATTCCTTAATAAACGAGGTTCGTTTACCGGCCTAATTTCATCCACTGGGAAAAAGCATCACAATCTAATTTTTTTCTTCTCCGACACTTCCAATGGTGACGTTGTTAAACCCTTCTGCTCTTCTTCTTCCTTCAAAACCCTTTCTTTCAACTCGTCCATAGCTCACTCCACCACCTCCCACTATCCGAGTAAACTCACCGATTCACCACCTTCCTTCATCATCGAGTACTCGCCCTCCTCGCGTTATCAAAGCTGCAGCACTCGACAGTGGCTATTCACCCAAGAGGACCAGCAGCAGCAATGAGCCCAGGGAAACGATAATGTTACCCGGCTGTGATTATAACCATCGGTTTATTGTTATGGAGTTCCCTAAAGACTTGCTCCTACAAGAGAACAGATGATTGAGACTTATCTTAACACTCTTGCTACTGTCCTTGGCAGGTGAGACTTTCTTCTTTATGGGTATTTTTTTTCTTCAGTAGAAAATTCTGAAAAAATATGAAAATTTTATGCAAGTTTTACTTTTTTTTTTCTTCTTCTGTGAAGTACTTAAGGATTCCTCTTTGTTTTCTGGGTTTGTTTTGTTTTGCTGGGGAAATGTCAAATTTGGTGAGATTTTGTGGGTTTTGTCTCTTTTTGGTGTATGTTTGTTTCCTGGGAATGGGAAATGCTTAATTAATGGGGCAGCTTAGTTTTTTTTCCTCTTAGTTCTTTATCTAAACATTGAAAAGGGATTCCTTTGTTAATTATATTGAGTTTGAGGGGAAGGGTTTATTATCATGTTGACATATTTAATTGTTTTAGCTTGAAGATTATGAACAAAGATGGAGCCTTGGATTGATTTAAAGAAACAAGTTTGAACATTGCATTTGCTCATAAATGTTCTGAGTTTTCATAACTACTAGTTTCCAATGGAAGTTAAAAAGCAGAATGAAGACGAAAAGGATTTACAATTCGTCTCGCTTGTTATAACGATTTTCGGACAACATCATAACAGTTTATCCTTAGAGATCGACATTACTAGGGACAGAATCTTTGTCTTAGGCTTGAAATGTACCTGTTTACCTGAATTTGTCACCTCAGATTGTTGGAACCTCAAAAGGTTTTTGATAGAGTGAGTTGGTGTCATGAACTTAATATCTTAACTAGCTAGCTTCGCCGTCATTTATGCTTATTAGTGAAGCTCAAAACTCGAATATCGTACCTTCTTTCTGGTTTTCCGTGGTCTTTAATCATTAAGAACTTGTGCTACGTTACTAGGGTGTAATAAATCAATAAGCAATAATCACCATTTCAGTGAGTGTATGTAAACTCAGTTATCGTAATGAACAAATCTAAGATTCGATTCCTTCCCCCTTTTGTTATTACAGCATGGAAGAAGCAAAGAAGAACATGTATGCTTTTAGCACCACTACGTATACTGGTTTCCAATGCACCGTATCTGAAGAAACCTCGGAGAAGTTCAAGGGTAAGAAGATTTTCATTATGATTCTTTTATCCAAACCTATGTTACTCTGATTCTTCGTTTTACTTGAAATGCCCGTGTTTGAAACCTATGTTTGATGCATATTCGGACGTGGTCCAAGAACCCTCCATAGTCCATATATGTGGAAAGGTTTAGAAATATTGTGTTTATCGATGTTGAGAACATATACATACATGAAACTCGCATTCGAATCTGAATCACATAGATTTAAATGATGTTGTTATCTGTGACTTGAGGATGAAGTTTATTGTTTTGTATGTAGGATTGCCCGGAGTTCTTTGGGTGCTTCCTGATTCCTACATAGATGTCAAAAATAAAGATTATGGAGGTAAGTTGTGGGTTAATCTAATCAACTTCAGTTATGCAGAGAAAGTTTTCATTGCACCATACGACTAGATTACGGTCATATGTATAATATACGGTTTTGTATTTCGTGTACTTTTAGGTGATAAATATATCAATGGTGAAATAATACCCTGCAAATATCCTACTTATCAACCAAAGGCAAGAAAAGATTCAAAATACGTAAGCAAAAAATACGAGAGACGAAAAGATGGTCCTCCTTCCAGACAGTTCAGGCCAAAGCAGGCAGCAAGTCCATCGGAGCCATCATCTTGACAAGGTATGAGAATACCATGCTATGCTGTTCCGACTCTTTATTTTTCTCGAAGTACTCATGACGGACTCGTAACCATACCTAGGTACAAAATATAGACATCTAATAACTCTCCAACTACGCTAAAAAAGTACCCGTGTTAGTCGTATGCTCTTATTCGATACTCGCATCGGTAGAAACGTCTTTTTATGTTAATTTTCGTCATACAAGTTTTTTTCCCCTTGTTGTTGACTGTTCATGCGTGGTTCCTGGGCAGATGGTACTCGGCAAGCGGATGTCTCTATTATCTATTTTATAAGTTTAGGTCGTTTGTATTAGTTTTACTCTCACATGAACCTATGAGGTAGTTTTTGCATTATCAATTTAGAAGAATTTAAAATTCGAGGTTGAATTTGATATCGCAAATTATACTGGAGTGAACCTATCAAAAAAATCAAGCGACCTCAGTTATTAAAGGAAGTGAACCTATCAAGCGACCTCAGTTATTAAAGGATTAGTTATTCTTCTTAAAGGTATTGAGTTCGAGCCGTTGTTAATATCAATATTTAATTTTTTATTCATCCATTGATTACATTATGTAATTGGATCTTTATCTTATATATAAAACTATTATCTTAAAGTACAATAAGAAAAATCAGTACTCATTTAATGTCATCACTATTCAGATAGAGATATTAGTGTTAAAATGACATATTAAAATATTATGAACCATTTAATATTGATATTATTCAACAAAATGTCGATATTGTATGAACGATATTGATATTCACTTTAAAAAAAGTTTTTCAAAAATAAAAATCATTTAAAACTATTATTGTATGAATAATATCGATGTTACGACCTAAAAAACTCAAAACAAGACTTAACAAACTACTTCAAAACGTTTCTAAACATTTGTTTTCGAAACATACTTAAATCCTAAAGCTTATAAGATTATTAAGGCATCATTAAACATTATTTTTACAACTTTTTAGTGTCAAACCTCCATAAAAATACAAGAAAGTATGTTGGAGTATGAATTATTTTTTAATTATTTTTGTTTTTTATTAATTTAAAATAAGTAAAAGATAACACCAGTTCAAAGATAATTCTCAACCATTTAATATTGAATATTCAAACTCTTAATATTCATAATGCTCGACCCGAAACCTTGATAAAAAACATTTAAATGATAATAAATTTATAAGTTGAAAATGCATTTATCTTACGTGAGATTGAGGTATTCCAAGGCAAATTCACCTTAAGGGTGCATTTGATTTATGGAATGTAACATTACTTCCGGAAATAAGATTGTCGGAATGTAACATTACCTAACACATTACTGAGAATGTTACATTGTTGTGTTTGGTTCGTTTAACAGGAATGTAAGATTACAGTGTTTGGTTAAATGAATAAAAGATTATTGAAATGCATATTTTATCAAATTGTCCTTATTATATATTTGTTTTTTTAACAAGTTGAATTCTAAATATTCAAATGAAAATATTTGTATAAAAGATCATAGAAAATATATAATTTTACTATTTTTTAATTTATATATTTTTAAAAAAATTAAATTCATAAAATTTATATATATATATATATATTTACAAAATTTAAAAGATAAATAGGTTTAATGAAAGAGTTTAATTTTATTTTAACCCCTGAATTTCATATAAAATTCTAATTATGGACTTTTTTTTATAAATCTAAAATAGTTTAAGGATAAATTTATAATTTAACATTCGTAGAATTTTTTTATTCAACGTCAGAAGAAGAATATTTTTGAAAAAAAAATATTTTAAGGACATTTTAATCCAAAACGTCAGGAAATGACAAATACTTAAGGGATTAAGGGAAATCACATTCTCTATAATAAACCCCTAAAATATCACTGTTAAGATGATTTATTACAGGGAATTAGAAATCTTTGCAATCAAAACGAGGGAATCATATTGGGAAAAAAAAATTTCCCGCAATAATCTCACAATCCTCCATATAAACACCCCCAAAGGAATCAAAACGACAGACCGTTTTGGTCCCTTCCAAATTACAAGTTTTCACGTCAACCGCCGTTTGAATTTAGAAAATATCCTTTCATTTTCAAATAAAATAGGATGATTTGAAAGAAAAAATAAAAATTAAAACAAATATACATTTATTCGGCAAAGTTCCTTATTGGTCATCCAACTATTAGGATATTTCTATTTTGTTCACCAAACAAAAAATTTCAATTCAAACCCTAACATTAGGAAATTTTATCAATCAAGTCATGGTATATTAAATCGATGACGAAAATAATGTTGTGTCACATTTTTAATCGATATAATAATAATTTTAACCATTCATTAACACTTTTATCAATTTTAAAAAGAAATTGTTGTTGCAATAGAGATTGGTTGTGTTCTTATGCAAATTTAAAAACTTTCATGTCATAAATTCTATTAATCAATTAACGTTCATGATTTGATTGATCAATTTTCTTAATGTTAGTGACTTAATTGAAAACAAAATTAGTTTAGTGACCAAAATAAACATACTAATAGTTAGATGACCAACATGTTTGTTTACCCTTTTATTTTATTTTATAAAATTCATGTCATAAATTCTATTAATCAATTAACGTTCATGATTTGATTGATCAATTTTCTTAATGTTAGTGACTTAATTGAAAAAAAATTAGTTTAGTGACCAAAATAAACATACTAATAGTTAGATGACCAACATGTTTGTTTACCCTTTTATTTTATTTTATAAAATGTGTTATCCTGAACTCTTCTGATTCTCAGTTCATCTACAGTGGATTTTTTTTAAAGAAATAATTTATTCTAATCGCCGAAATGGGCGGAGGAGTCATGAGGGCGGTGGGGAAGGTCTCCGGCGTAGGAATTCTGAAGCCCACCCTTCGTGGTGGTGTTGACGTTTCTCCGCCGGCCGTCGAGCAGTCCGTCATGCGTGTCGCCGCTGCGACTCGGTCGGCTTCTTCGTCTCAGATTGCTTTTTCTAGTGAAGGGGCTTCGTCTGTTGCCGACACAGCAGCTTCGTCCAATCAAAAGTCATCTTGGGAGTTGGTGGATGACTGGGAATTTGCCTGCGGTGTTGAACAGGAGGTGGCTTCCGAAGGACTGATCTCCGCCTCAGGCGGAGGCGAGCGGATTGCTCGGTTGTTGTTTGGTGGCGTTCCAAGCCTGGAGGAGACTCAAGAAGCCACTGCTGATTTGAAAGATGCACTGGACAAGTAAAGTTGATCCCTTTATTAAATCATTTCAGAATTCTTCCAAGCCCTTTTGATGGATGAATTTTCAGTTCTTATGGTGTACTATATGAAAAGTTGATTGCGTTCTTCACTGGATACTTAGTTTTAGAAACTGTTGATATTGATCAAGGTGAAACTGTTAATTATTGCTTCATAGGATAAATATGTTGAATTTAAAGCGTTTGCTAACTATTGCTGCAGTATATATTTTCATCCTCTGTGTCCGTTTTTACTGTTTAGAGTTACAGTTCAAATCCGAGTTCGAAATGTTACTCTTTCTATCTAAATTATGATGTATGAAACACCACCAAAATGCTGCTTTTAGTGGCAAAGAAGTAGAAAGTATTTTACTAATTTTGGGTACCATTGACTTGTAAAGACTGTTATCAATAACCCCAAACTGTTATTCTTGATCTTTTGGGTTTGTTTTGTTTATGGTTCCATTTTGTATTTCAGGGTTTATCTTTCATCTTCGATCGACGGTGGTGCTGGTCAGGTGTCTGGTATTTCATCTCTTTCAAGCTCCGAGGAGACCAAAGATTGTGTCCCTTACAATGTCGGAGCCATTTCAGTACCACAACCAGCGATTCAGGCTTTCAAGTTGCTCAATGAGAATCCTGCAGTTCAGGTTTTGGTCATGTCTAGCCCTCCCCTCGGTTTTCTACTTTTCGAATTATTGTCTTCCTTACAGATTGTTCATAGTGTTGTAACTGTTGTTAGGAAAACTTCCTCCGATGCTCTCTCGTTAGCATCTTCTGTTTGCTCGGATTTGGTTGCTAGTGTTGGATACCCTTGGAGGGTATCGGATGCCCGATGCTGTAAACGAAAAGGAAGATTAGTGCAACATAGTCTTTTATGCTTATAAGTTCGTACTAGTGTTGTTAGGACCACTTCCTCTGATAATCTCTCGTTAGCATCTTCTGTTTGCTCGGATTTGGGTGCTAGTGTTGGATATCCTTGAAGGGTATTGGATGCCAGAATACTGTAAACAAAAACGAAGATTCGTGCAACTTAGTCTTTTTATACTTATAAGTTCATACTAGGATGCTTTATTTAGTTGTTGATTTTGTGATCTTCCTTTTATGGATTTACTTCCGTTACCTGCAATTTATAAACTATAATATGGTTCATGGTTTTGGCCTTCTAATTTTCCTCAGTCTGTCGTTTCTTCCATTGCTGCTGATCCGAATGTATGGAATGCTGTCCTGACCAATTCAGCTTATATGGATTTCATCAAATCCCAGCAGCGCTGTGAGAGCTTTTGCTCTATTGTTACTTTCATTATTTTACGCATCTTTTACCATTCACTTGATTTTAACAAAAACTGTGTTTGCAGATGATAAGTTCGAATATCAGGTATCTCCCGGGAGTTCTGAATCTTCAGTAAAGCTTGAGGAATATAAAGATAGTGACGGTGGAGATCCATTTTCAGATTTTCTAAAGAAAATCAAGACTAGCGTGGTTGAGATGGTTAGTAAAGCGCCTAATTTCCTCCATAGCCTCTTTACTTTACCCTCAGCAGAAAAGGCGAAAGAAAACGCTGGACCGAACGGTATGGATAAGACAATCAGAGCTAGCTTGTTCGGATTGGCAGTTATGGTTATTATGGTTGTTCTTCTGAAACGAGCCTAGAATATAGTTTTTCATACTCTTACTTTGAGGTAAATTTGCTGATATTACAAACTCAAAACTTCTTCTGGTTTTTGTACTCTTATGGATGAATGACAATGATGATGAACATTAACATTAGGGGTGTAAATGAATTGGGTTTGAACTTTGGACGAATAAGTTTGTGCTTGTTTATGTTTGAAGTTGTTTATGTTCGGTTTGTGTTTGTTCGTTTGAAATTTTAAAATCGTGTTCGTTTGTTTATTTTTGAAGCTGTGTATGTTTGGTTGTTGACTTTTGAAGGTATTTGTGTTTGGTTCTCGTTTATATCTTCACCATCATGTTCGTTTATATGTTAGTCATTATCCGTTTAACTTTCGTGAATATGTTTGTTTATACGTTGATAACTCACCTAAGACCTTGGTGAAGTGACAAGGGTGTGGCTGAACCAATGCCAAGGGGCACAGGTTTGAGTCCTTCTAGCAATCAACACTTTTGCTGAAGTAAAATGATGAAATTATGCCACTCATCCTTAATATCTTTAGGTTTTAGATAGTGTTAAATTTTGAATAAGGTACTAAAATGAAATAAAAATTAAACGTTAGGCATGATTTTAAAAAAAATTAAAAGTTTAGGTATTAAAACGAATTAAAAATAATAGTTTAAGTATCAAATAAATAAATTAGGGAAATTTCAATTTAATTTGTAAAATTTAAATTTCGAATTATAAAATCTAAATTTATTGAAACTTAAAGAATCAAATTAACTTGAATAACTAAATTATATATAGTAATTAACTCAAAATTTAAAAAATTAAGTCAACTCAAATTTTCTTCATCTCTATATCGGACATTATTATAAAAGAGCATGGATACATCTATAGAGAGAGAAGCTAAAGTCAATAAGCAAGGAGAAGAAGGTAAAACATGGCTCTAAATAAAATAATCAAATATTACATTTGGATCATACACTGAAAAAACTCAGGTTGGAACCTCCACCCCTGAATAGGGTGTCAACCGCAAGACAACGAGCAAGAACACGAAAACCAGTAATACCAGCTGCGTAAAAAAACACGTCACCTTACATACTCTCCTCTGCATCTTCGAGGTTTTGCCGATACCTGAGGCGACTCCGTAATGCTTCTCGTACTCCTCTCCCAGCTTATTCAACAAATGTGCTTGCTCCCCGGATAAGGATGTGGTTTGACTATTGCCTACAGAGACTCTTAACTTCTGTAAGGCCCTTGTTAGAGCAATGAACTCGATTTCAGCCTCCATTCTCTGTTGAAAGAGGTACTCAAGGTTGGATTCCGTTTCTCTGTATTTATCTTGATGCAACTCTGACCTGCTACCATTTACACTGGTTTCCAGTTTGGAAATTGTCGACTCTCTTGCCCGCAGTGCGGCCCTTGCTTCATCCAGTTTGCTCTCCAAATATTTTACTTTGTGCGTTAAGGTGAATGATTGAGTTTCTAAGGTACCCGATGAGCTAGTTTCCTGATCAGCAAAAGTAGAATCCGCGTGAACGCTTTCCATGTTGACTGAACCATCATCTGGAGATGTAGGTTCCTTCCCAATCTCCTCGAATTTATGTATTTCTGCTAGGAAAAAACTCGTCCATTGAACTTAAAACAATACAGGACACAGCAATTAAGATATCATGAAAGAAGTGGTATTTAGTTAAAAAGTTTATCAAAATCCACTCCACCAAAAATGAAGACATGTATGTTCTAGTACTAGACACCATATGATTATGGTATTTAGTAAAATATGCAATCAACAATGATTCCACCAGGAATGATAACATGTATGTTGTAGTCCTATACAGAGTTCGTATGATTACGGTATTTAGTAAAATATACAATCAAGAATGACTCTAACAAGAAGAAAATCCTAGACGTTTCAATAATCAAAATGATTAAATTTCGACCATCAAATATCAATCATTCATTCCCTTCTTACAACCCCATCCCTGAGTTAACATTGACCAAAAACCAGCAAAATTATTTGCTGTCATTCTCCCATGAATTAACTCGCTGCTTTCCGAAGATTATTCATCAACAAAAAATCCCTTTTCGGGTGATTTTTTTTTCTTGGTGATATCAGGACATTGCCAAATGATTACTATTGAAGTCAATTATCAATGCATGATTCATTAACTTAACGGTATATAGCCTAAGTTCCCTTCTGCTATTTGGAGTAGCTTTAACAGTCGATGAGACTAAATAGTCTGAATGGTATAGCAATTTTCAAAATTGGCCTCATGTGACTTTTTGAAGAACAACTATTTTCAATCTTAGTCCAATGCTGAAACAAAGGGAAAAGTAATCACCTGCTTTAAGTAAATACTTAGGGAAATATTTCTGAGGATTTTCAAATTAATAAGCTAACTGAAATATGAGCAAATTAAGTGGTATGACCACCAAGCAGGAATTGCAGAGCAATGAACAGAAGACATTAGTAAACCACGAAAAAGGCTTATCAAAGTTAGTATAAGGATAACACACCCACCACTTTCAAGAGCTTCCTGGACAGATTGGAGAGAAAGAATAGAGTTGACTAATGGGTCAAGATTTGGTGAAAGTCGGTGATTCTCACTTTTTTCTTCCTTAGCCTCCCGAGACAAATCAGCGGCTAAATCATATGGTGAAAGTTCTTCAATTTCACCTGAATTTTCTTTCCTATAAGCAGTTTGTACTTCCTCGTTGATCTGGTCTTCACCTTCATGAGCTTCATCAACATTTTTCCCATCAAGATTCAAGGAGTTTCCACTTTGCTTTCTTTTACTTGTCACTGCAAATGTACTTGGCATAGAGTCAAAGTTGGAGCTTCTTGAGTCAGATCCAACGCTGGATGGAGAGCCTTCCTTCTTGATTTTGACACTTTCAGCTCTTGGCTTCTTACTGATTTCAACAAAATTCTTTCCCTGTTGAACTCTTGGACTTGAATTACACACATTCATCCCGCTAAAATTCTTCATATGGTTTCTCCTGTGCACATACCCCAGAACTGTAGGCAGGACTTGTGGCATACTGGCTGTGGTAGTGGACTTGCTACTTTGATCTTCACTATTTTCGGTGGAATCTGAACCAGTGTTGTGCATCACAACCCCACTAGCAACATTCACGTTCTTTGATGTATTCACAGGTCTAATATGGGCCCCACTATTCTGCTTGATCTCAGTTGATGCCACATGTGGAGGTTTAGTTGGATTCTCATAACCAGACAAACCTCTCTTCAAAACTTTAGAATCGTCAATGGCAGCAGTTGGATCCTTAACAATATCTCTCTTGATACGTCTCCATTTCTTCAACCCGTAGCCTTTGGTGGTGGATTTAGCCGGTGAAGGAGACGAATGCACAATCCCAGCAGGACCATTTACATGATTATCAGCCGCGAAATCACCGGAACCAACACTTTGATCAGCGTACATCCTCTGTGTCTGATTATCATTTGCGCATAGCCCAATATCCTTACTCTTGCACTCATCAACGTGAATATCCTTGATTTCATTAGCATCAACATGAGAGACAGTGTGTTGAGAGTATTCATCAGCCTCCAAAAATTCAACCACAGAGCATTCACTCTCCGAATCCATAGCTATTAATATGGGGTTTCGTCCAATATTCGATCAAGAACAAAATTGAGATAGAGATCAAGACCAATAACTATCATTCCAGCAAAAAAATTCAAATTATGCAAAAAAGAGTCAAGTCAAAAAACAACCAAAACTTGAAAAAGAAAATCAATCCAACTATGCTATTCAATAATCTCGAAGAAAAATTCAGTACAGCGATCATTGGGATTCTCTATTACAATCAATTATGAACACAAACGAATGAATTCAAATTGGAGAATTGAGCTAGACTTCCTCAGTAAACATGAATACTTGTATACCACGAAGGCTCATGAACAATTAATTAAAAATAAATAAAAATGAATAAAAATAGGAGAAATGTGCAAGTTAGGATGAAATACCTTTTAGGGTGATATCTTCTCAGAGATTGGAAAGGAGGGTTTGGAATTGAAGAAGGAATTGAGGATAAATTGAAGGGAATTGAAAACCCTAACCTGTGGCTAGATATGAAGTTATACACGCCATGAAATTCATTATCGGGACAGAAAATATGGAATTTGTGTATAGTATAAATAAATAATACTATTTGATAAGTAATAAAAATAAGGTAAAAAGTCATCAAGGTCATTTTACTTTAAAAAAATAATGTAATTCTCATATTAATTTTTTCATAATGTGACCGTTCAATTCGTTATGGATCGTTATAATATTGATATGACAGTTCACGGTACTGATGTGACAATCTATAGTACTGCTGTGGCAGTCCAGAGTGATAGATTAACGCAATAGATAATATGAAAGATTGACAAAATTGATAACTCAAACGTGACAGTTCATCTGTCACGTCAGCATTATGAATCACCGCATTAGCATTGCAAATTGATATATCAGTATTATAAAGATCAACGATAAAAAACGTTGGTCTAAATACCATATTATATTTGTTTTCTAAAATTAATTGTCATATTAAAAGAAAAAATAATATGATAATTTTTTTGATAATTTTTTTTTGAAAAATACAAAAAAAAAAAACTCTTTTGTCTTTTCACCTAAAAATAATTATAGACTATTTTTCTAGATTTAAGGTTTTTAATTTTTTAAAGAAAATTAATCAAAATTTGATTTTATAAATTTACTCATTTAATTAATTAATGTTGATTATTAAATAAAATATTGATTTAGTAATAGAAATGGATGGGCATGATACTGGAATCGATAGATTATGATCAAAGCTAATTATATAAGATCATATTTAAAAAAAATAAAAATTAGGTTTGGTTCAGGTTGATTTTTTCGAGGATAAGGTTGGATCAAGTCGGATTCTGATTTAGGATAAAAAATCATTGATATGCTATGAGATAATAGCGTAATTATCCCTCATATAATTTACGAATAAATATAATAATATCTCTCTAAATTTTTTCAACTATATTCATATTTTATCAAACAAAAATGATAATTTATATATGTGGGGTACATAAAATCAAATTAGGTAGAATCTTCTTAAATCTGAATTAGATCAAGTGACGAGTAAAAAAATATAATATTCAGGTCGAACTTAAATAGACCACAACCTTCATCTAACTCAACTCACATGCATGCATCCTTAAGAGGGTAATTATGAAAACTTTAAATAGTAGATTCAAATCTAATTGTACTTATGAAATTTAGTTGATTAAGCTGCTAAATCAATTATTAGTTTTAAAATATTAATTTAAATCTTATTGTATTTATTGTTTTGAGTTAAATCAATTATTTAGTTGAGGTAAATCAATTCAAACAATAATTTGAGTTGACTCAAATACTAAATTAATTATTATTTATTAAATTATAAAAAGCATGAAAAGGTTAAATAGTAATTTAAATAAGAGTAGAAATATTATTATAATTATTTTTTTATTAAACTAATGTGATTATAAACTAATATCTATTTTAAATACTGAAGTAATTTAATTCATACCCGAACATGTGATCTCTAAGAATAAAAATCATTCCTTTAACATTGAAATAATTTGGTACATGCTTATAATTAGGTTTTTTGACCAAAATATCACCCTAAAACAATTACATGTCAGTCACCAATTGAAAAATAAGGCCCAATCTAACACGAGAGAGAATAAGTGCACCCGATGAAATGCGCTTTAGGGCTAAGGCATGACCAATTAAACACGCTAATCAAATATTGACACCCTTGGAAGGCGTATTCCCTGGGACACGCCTTATCGAGGTTTTCTGACACCCCTGGAAGACGCATCCCCTAGGGGCACCTTCCCCCTTGTCGCCTTGAATTCCCTTCTATATTTCCCGCCTATATCAACCCTTCCTCACCTCACATAAATCACACCAAAATTTCCATTCTTCCTATCTTTTTCTTATATAAACTAAGGAGATTATAAATTAATATCTATTTTAAATACTGAAGTAATTTAATCCATACTCTAACCTGTGATCTCTAAGAATAAGAATCATTCCTTTAACACCGAAATAATTTGGTCAATGCTTATAATTAAGTTTTTTTTTTACCAAAAAGTCACCCTAAAAATAAATTACCTATCAGTCACCAATTGAAAAATAATGTCCGATCTAACACGAGAGAGAATAAGGTGCACCCGATGAAACATGCCTTAGGTTTAAGATGCGACGGTTAAACGCGCTAATCGAATACCGATACCTCTAGAAGGTGCATTACTGGGGTTTTCTGACACCCTTGGAAGACACATCCCCTAAGGTGCGTTTCCCCTCTTCCTGCGCCAAATTCCCGCTTGTATTTTCCACCTATATCCCCAAGCGACTGCCTATATCAACCCTTTCTTCACTTCACATAAATCACACCAAAATTTTCATTCTTCCTATCTATTTCTTATATAAACTAAGTTATAAGTATTTTTATAATTATTTTCATTTATCAAAATTTTTATTATTTTAGTGATTAATTATTTTATTCAATAATTTTATATAATTTTATTATTATTTTTATTTAACATTTGATTATTTAATTGTAAACTTTGCAGTTAAAAAAATGGAATGTGCGATGTTGCAATTAGATGTTGATCATATTTCAACTCATTTTGCTAATACGATAAGAATACGAAAATATATTCTTTTTACATTTATGAATAATATGAAATCGAGTATATATTAATTAAATTATTAGAATTTATTTAAATAGTTTTAAAGTATTAGTTAAAATATTAATGGTTATAATTTATTTATTAGGAAACGGATCAAATATTAGAGTTTTTTATTCGCAACAAGAAGATGAAAACACCGAGATATGTCTGGCGTTATTTATATATGGTTGGATTTGGTTACCTAGCAAAAATTGAAAGAGGTTGTAAACTTGAATCCGCCCTTATTTCTGCACTAATTGAGAGATGGCTGCCAGAGACGCACATGCTCCATCTACCATGTGGGGAGTGTATCATTTTGTTGGAGGATGTTTCAATGTAGTTGAGGCTCCTGGTCGATAGAACTTCCATTTGTGGTGTGGCAGGTGATGATTGTGAGGTTTATGCAAGGAGTGTCTTGGAAGTTGTCCACCCAGTTTCAATGCCGGCCAAATAACATTAGGGTAGCTGAAAAGTGAATTTAAAGAGTTACGCAAAATTTGTTCAGAGGACGAGACAAAAACATTTTCTTGGACATATACACTACAACTCATTGGAGATATATTGATTCCCTACAAATCTAGGAATCATGTCCATTGAATGTGGTAAAGGCACATGATCGATTTTGAAGTAGTTGACACATTGAATTGGAGGTCTGTAGTGTTGGCATTTTTGTTTAAAGAAATGTATCGAGGCTACGAATTATAAAAAGATTGCTATTGGCATGTGTCTCATGCTACTCCAATCATGGGCATAGTATCACATGCCTTTTTGTGCCCACTCGTGAATGAGCAAATTTCATTTCCGTTACTATCAAGGTATCAATGCCAAATTTATTTTTAAATAATGTTTTCGAATATTATAGAATTATATATATATATATATTATTAAATAGGTGGTTAAGTAATAGAAAAAATCATCGTGATATCCCAGAAGAATTGCAAGATATCTGATTAGTCATTTACCAGAAAACTGGTGTAGAGGTATTTTTTTTAATTTTTTCAATCCCATCCAAAATGAAAGACACGTTCTAGGGGAAGCATTTTCCATTAGTATTCAGAGAATATCTGCCATGTCATAGTGTTCCATCTTATCCAAAATGAAAGGTGTGTTCTAGGGAAAGCATTTTCCATTATTATTCAGAGAATCTCTACCATGTTATAGTGTTCCATCCCATCCAAAATGAAAGGCACGTTCCAGATGAAGCGTTTTCCATTATTAGACAGAGAATCTCTATCATGTTTTAGTGTTTCATCCCATCCGAAATGAAAGACGCGTTCCAGGGGAAGCGTTTTCCATTATTATTCAGAGAATCTCTACCATTTCACATAATTGACATGAATTGTTCCTTAATCCTCAATATCTTAAACTCTTCAATTCTAAAACTTTGTATCTTTGAAATCTCAAATTGTCAAACTTTCAAACTTTGAAACTCTCAAACTAAGAAAATGACTCTTATTTCCGTTGTTGTTTACTATGATGAAGAAAATGAGGAAGATGAATACGTATTTATTTTTTGATCAGATCATTATATCCTTCTATCATTCAGGAGAAACATCCATCTTCATGATTTAATTGCAAAAATCTCAAGGAAATCCCGTGTTGGAAACAATAGAAGACTAGCTACACTTCAGTATAGATTTTCGACTGAAATTTTTCCATTAACATATACATCGTTCAATTGCTCAAATGACGATGATGTTAATATGATGGTTAATGCTTTCAGTCAAAATTCGAACTCTATTACATAAATGTATGCCACTTTTGTTGATATGCATGCAGTTTAGGGTATGTCTTTATCCTCACATGATGGCTTGCCTGAACCAGTTGATCAAGTTGACAGCCCAACTCAAATAATCTGTAATGATTTCACGTCATTAATGGCTAACCCACCTCCTGTTAGCATATCATCAAGTTCCAGGGGAAGACATTCATCTGCCACTTTTTTCAACCTCGATATGGATATGCCTTCCAGTTCCATGGGGAGATATTCATCCGCCAGCACCTTCGACCTCGATATGAAAATTCTTTCCACACAACACTTAATTCATAACCTTATATGGTGACATCCTTCAAGTTCCAGAGAAAGACATTCATCTGCGAACTTGTTCAAACTAAACATCGGAGTCATAGAAGAACCATCATCTCCTCCAGAAGAATCTCTTCGTGAGCCAAGAGTAGATGCTACTGAAACTAGATTATTCCCTAAACCCGAGTCATCATAATTCAATATGGACTCTGATGATGATGTGTAAGAATTTCCTACAAGTATAATATAATATGAACCTCCAGCACACATGTATGAAACTGACTATGATGCGATGTACGGGCCAAAATTTTCTGATATGCCTCATCTTGGAGACTATGAGAGACATTCATCAGTTAATGATGGTGATTTATATTGTGGAATGGAGTTCACATCTAAAGAATAAACAATGATGACAATTAAGAACTACAATATTCGCAATTCAGTTTAGTCTAGAGTCGACCGATCTACCACCAAAAAGTATGTTGTTATTGTGTCTAACGTGAGAACGATTGTAACTGGATGATTCATGTTTCAAAGAGGAAGAAGACCGACAAATGGGAACTAACAAAATACAACAATCCTCATACATGTTATGCACAAGGGATCAACTAGGACCATCCAAACTTGGACTCCAATGTGATTTTCCAAGCCATCATGCCATTGGTCAGAGTAAGCTCCCATATACCTATTGCAATGCTAATTTCTGCAATACAATCTCAATATGAGTACAATGTCTCCTACAAAAAAACATGAAAGGCAAAACATAATGACATTATAAAACTACACGACGAATGAGATTCATCTTACAATGAACTACCTAGTTGGTTTAACCTGGTTCAACGACAAAATCCTGGGATAGTATTTGAGTTTGAAACTCACCATGCCTATCAGAATGATTGAGTTCTTCGAGATTGATGTCATTTACACCGTGTTTTTTGGACTTAACCATAATGCATTAATATAGTGAAATTATGTAAACCCGTTGTCCAAATTGATGGTACACTCTTGTATGGAAAATATAAGCAAGTTTTATTATTGGCAATTTTCCAAGATGATAATCGAAACATTCTTCCCATTGCCTTTTGTTGAAAACATTTTGATGTTTTGATATAACAAATTAAATTAAAAGAATTTTAATTTTAAAAATGATTTTTCTAAGCATATTCGATATAGTAAATCGAATATCAAAATATTTCTCAAAGTATTTCAAAGTTCATTTTAAATCCTTACTAAAGTGTAAAATTAAGTTTTAATCTTAAAATAATTTCAAAACAATTTTACAAAGTATTTCGAACCGTTTCAAAGCCAAAAATTACAGTTTGTCCAGAGGGAACCGATTCCCCCCAAGGGGTACCGATTCCCCCCTAAGTGGTTTGGCTCCGAGAAATTCCATTATGCTCGGAGGAAACCGATTCCCCCAAGGGTATCGATTCCCCCACTGTTCAATGGTCGAATATTTGAATTTTACGCTTAGGGAACCGATTCCCCACAAGGGGTACCGATTCCCCCCACCCTCCAAGCAGAAATATTAATTGTTTTCACACTTAAACGACTCCAATAACTTTATTAATGATCCCCAACATTCAGAAATGATTCAATGTATATTTAAACAAGCTTAGAAGCCATTGATCAACAACAAGAAACATAAAGCAACTAGAATCAAGAGAGAATCAAAGAGAAAGCATCAAACCTCAAGTTTGAGCATTTCAAGCCTATTTTTCATTCAATATTCATTTTTCTTTCAAGAACACTTATTGTGCTCAATTGTATTCATTTTTGAGTGTTCTTTTCTTTGTTCTAGAATTGTGCAAACAATCTACCTTGTGAGGATTTCCTTGTAAGTTTGCAAATTTGTATTGTTCTCTTTGGGAGAGAGTGTTCTCAAGAATTTGGGGTATAATTCTTGATGGTTTGTAAGGTTACTCTTTGTCCTCAAAAGAAAGACAAATTAGTGAATTTTTGGAAAATCTTAGTGTGGATAGCTAAGGTAGTGGACGTAGACTTTGGTTGAGAAAGTCGAACCACTCTAAATCGTTGTGCAATTACTTTCAATTTTCTGCAAAAGCTTCCACCAAAATTTTTATTGCCAATTCACCCCCTCATGGTCAATTCCATCGATAAATTAACTCAACACCTTTACTCTTGTTGAAGGAGAAGATACAAAGTCTTGGGCTTTTTTTCCTTATTAATCTACGGTCACATGTTATCACGAGGGAACGTGTTTGTATAATTTTAGACCGAGGAGCTGGGATCAAAGTAGCAATGGACTCTTTGGGTCTAATGTGGAAACTCCCACACGTCTAACATCATCTCTATATCCGACATATTACTGGAAACTATTATGGTAGATATAAGAAGAATGATGAACGACAATCACTTATACGTATGAGTATGTTACATTTTTCTCAATTTTATTTTTCACTCATTTTCATTTTTTATACTAATTACTTCATTTCGCTTATGTTACGAACTCTCACCTCAAATTTTGAGGTTATGTTTCAAGAATTGTGAGAAAAAAATGAACATGGATACAATTACATAAGTGAAATCAACAAAGAAAAGTAGACAAACACATACAATAATGGATATCGATATAGACATATGACAACCAACTTGACTGAGACAATTAATTCAATCTTAAAGGGAGCTCGTCATTTACTAGTAACTTCTTTGGCTAAAACAACGTATTTTCATTTGGTCAACTTTTTTGTCAAGCTCAAGGGACAAGCTCTTACTTGGATGCAAAACGGTTATGTTTATCACCTACGATTAGTAGTAGATCTGTAGCAAAATGTTGCAGCATCAAACAACATGTTCGTTATAAACTTTTCTGGCACCCAAGAATTATTTCGGGTCACAGAAATGCCACGACCTCTATAAGGGATTGAATTTAACTCTTTCAGAGTTAATCTACGAGATAGATGTTGTGAATGTGATTTTTTTCAAGCTTTAAAGTATCCATGCTCCCATGTCATAACAACTTTCTCATTTTCTCGTCAAAACTATAAGCGCTATGTGGATCTCGTATACTAACTTTCAATAGTATTCAAGGTATATGAATATGTGTTTCTCCTATATGTAATGATAAAGACCCAAATGAGGTTCATACCTAGCTTCCAATTATACTAGATCTGGACTTATTAAAGGAGTCAGATCGTCCAAAATTCACTTGAATTCATTGTGTTATGGATATTCAAGAGAAGTCAAGACAAAACTTAAGATACGACCACTGCAGAAACCCCGACCACAATAAGAAAAATTGACCATCTCTTTTATCATCACGTAACCGTTAATTATCACTCGTGTAATCATATTTTCTAATGTTTCAACTTATGTTATTTCATTTTCTTTTAGTTTCAATTAATGTTATTTCAACTTGTTTATTTTACAAGATGACCCTTTCATATATCTATATATTTTTTCTAATTAAATGTTTAACGTTTATTTCTTACAATCTAACATACAATAAACTTTAACTATACCCTACTTTAAAAACACAAACATTCTGACATACAATCAATTTTAACCCTAAACTTCTTGAAAACCCTAAATCATACAAATATAACCCTAAACCCTAAAAAAACTTAAAATCACTTTAAAAAAACCCTTAAATGAGCATGGAAGGCGTGTTCCCTACGACGCGTCATTCAAGGGAGGCGCGTTCCCTAGGACGAGCCATTCATAAAAACCCATAGAATGCGCATTTCATGCAACATGCCTCCCCTCCCCTCAAGGCGCATCTCCTGCCTTGCGTCTCTTTCTCTCTCTTGAAAAAATGTGTTATATCGAAAAATAGTTAGGAAATGATGTTTGATAGATAATATTTTTTTAATAGGGTGATTTTTTTGTCACAAAACCTTATAATTAACTATTGTTGAATGTGAAAATTATATAAGAATTCCTGATGTTTATAAGCAATTAAAAATGGGAAAATGTTGGAAGTGGGGGCGATGTGGGATTTGATTTTCATTATTATGTAGCACGTTCTCCTTCTTAGGAAGGTTGACACTTAGATTCCACGGCCTTAAAATAACCTGTTTGCGCCATTGATTTGTCATACCATAAGCCAAAGAAAATGAAGCAAGAATGTCTCTATCTTACGATTTTAGTGCTGATTATCGGCAATTCAATGGATCCCTCCATAGCTTTTTTCGACGGGTCAACTGAACCGTCTCGGTCATCGCCGACCACGACAACGAGCTGCAGTTCTTGATGAAATCTCATTCTAGGAGGATCCTTCAGAGCGGTGGAAGTTGGACCGGCAATGGCGGTCAGCCGATCGTGAATTGCGGTAGATATCACCCTTATAGCTGCCTCCCGATCCCGAACCAACCCGTCATGACGCAGAATTGCGGCTCTTACACCCGCGTTTGCAGCAGGTGATTAAAATGTAACTTGCTTATTAGTTTTGGTTAATTTGAAGTCGTCTTTGCTTTCCTATAATTTCATAATCTATTATGTATTAGAAATGACCATCTAGCTCAGTTGGTAGAGCACAAGGTTCTTAACCTTGGGGTCGTGGGATCGAGTTCCACGGAAGGCATTTCATAATTCGGAGGTCTCCTGCGGAAGCTGCTCTCAACCTAGCGTTGGGGGCAGCCTACTATCCTACCTCCCCTTACCCCATTAGTTTGTAACGTGTTTCAATAATCTGGGTAGTTTAACTAATTTTAGTTAGTGAGACTCATAACGAAAACCTTTTTACATACACTCATAGACTCGAACTTAAAATCTACTTAAGCGATATCAAATTACTTATTACTTGAACCAACCCGGTTAGTTATATAACTACATGTCAAATTATTAAATTTTTAGATTGAGAAATAAATATTAACATTTAAGGATATATATTATCTTTCATTTTTTTCTTTCCAACTAAATATAACTACATGTCACCAAAATGAGTATATCAAATGACTGGATTTACCAACAAAAGCTAACTACCAACATTAGTAGAGTTCCCTCGCAGATCGCCAATGGCTTCGTCAATATCTGTCAAAAAACCAAGTGCCCCAGATAGCAACATAAGCATACTAAAAGTCCGGATTCTCGAGGCAGTCGGCCAACCTGTGCCCCGGTCGCCCACAGTTGAAGCATGAACCTCCGAAGTTCCTGCACAAATCAAGAAACATGTCAACCTCGAATTGTATGACATGCCCAAGTATATCCATACTAGGCGGCGGTCTTGATAAATCTCGGTGCTGCATGTATAGATAGTTCTATCGTACGGGAATAGAAGGAAAAGACATACCTGTCACCGGAGGGTGGTCTCCTTGATCTGCTGCTACTACTGATTAGCCAGTCATCCCTACTGCTTTTCGAAGCCCGAGACCAGCTACTTCTTCCACCTTGGAACTCATTGTCAGAATCTCGGCCATTGCCCCAACCCCTGGAAGTCCTCGAACCACCTCTCCGTTCCCTAGAACCGCCTCGTGAAAAACGATCCCTGCTAGAGAATTTGCCGTAAAAATCACCTGAAGGGCCATCATCTTGCAAAGGAGGCAACTGCCAGAAGAAATGCATACACAAGATCAGCTTAGTTTCGTGCAAGGTGACTCTGCCCGAGGAACTTAGGTAAGTTAGATGACAATAATATAACCGACATCCAGTATCAACCTTCGTGATCTTCGTGATGGTGTTTCCGGGCGGCATTTCCTTACTCAGCAACTCTTTTGCAATCTCTTCGGGGAGATCGAACACGGCTCCTTAAACCTGATAACAAATACATTCTTAAGTCTCGAGCAAAGTAAAACACTGAATAAGTTTCGTCTCATCTGTCAGAGAAGAAAATGATTTGCTGATACAGACCCTCTCATCTGCAATTAGATGTATTTTCCCAACTTCATCAGCAGCCGCAGGGTACACATCGGAAACAAACCCGGTGACAGACCTAGCAGTCAGGAACCTTCTAGAATAAGTTTCGTCTCTAATCAATTGCAGCGTTACAAATCCCTGCAACACACGTGCCGATTAGGCAACAGGCCAAATTAACTCACTGAAACGGTACTTAAAATTGCAAAACTTCAATACATGTTATGTTGGTTTTCATCAACTCCTGCAAAGATTTGAACTTCGAAACTTGAATGAAAAGTGCTTACATCAAGTGCTAGGTTGTCCCATAGGCAACAAAAGCAAACTTGAATGTAATTTTTCGTTCTGAGTGATCCAAATGAAAATTAAAAGCAAGATAAACTGTACTATAGTTTACCTGTTCATGGGTAATAAGAGATCGGGATGAAGGAGGACGGGAAAATCCGCTTAGGTGAGCAATCGCAGCAGCAAGAGCACTTGTCCCTTGTTCTTCAATTATTCTTTCGGCAGTTGGGGTAAAGAACTTTATAGACTCGGGATGAACTCCATTTAGAGCAGCAATGATCTGCTCGGCCGAAGACTCTAAAACTTCTTCGATAGATGGAGGACTAATGAACTCAAACCTACATCCAACATCACGTTCAAGAGTTTTGTCGGTTCTCCTTTGGCTGTTAGTATACATCAAAATTGCAGAACCTTCCTTCCCTGCACGTCCAGTTCGTCCCGAGCGATGCACAAAAGTCTCCGCATCATTGGGAAGCTCATAGTGGATAACCTGAAGAAAATAGTAAGTGCCAATCTTCCTGATGTGCCATTTGGAAAGCACAGTCCACAAAACTAATTGAACATAAACAATTGTGATATCTCAAAATTTGGAGCATGGAAATTGGAGAAAGAAAGACCGAAAAATCAGCAAACGAACTCGTAACAATCAACATTACTTGCATGTCCATTTTTTATACTTAAAATGACACATATTTCCCTGTAGTTTCATAATACCAAATAATAATTAATTTTCTTTTAATCTTAAGAAACAAATTTTGCAAGTAGTATCAGAGGCAAAAAACAAAAAGTGGGAAAAGCAACAATCAAACGGAACACAAAGTGCCGATGAAAGGCCCGAAAGGAATACTAGTGTAGCCAACATACCAGATCAACATTTGGGATATCAAGTCCACGAGCCGCCACGTCAGTGGCCTCAAGCACAGTAAATTTTCCTTGGCGAAAACCATTCAACGTTCTCTCCCTCTGATGTTGAGAAATATCGCCATGCAATGCCTCAGAAGCTATGCTACTTGTTAAAGCCATTGATACATCGTCGGCATCTCGTTTTGTTTGGGTAAAAACAATGGTTTTCCCACCCTTTGCATAAACCTGAAGATAAGGTAAAGATTCAGTTTTCCAGTATACCAGTCATAAAGAAATTTGAACTGTGTCAAAATATAGTAGCGCAACAACATCGTAAACATGTTAGAGAGAAAAATGGTAAAACAAGTTCATCTAAGCAAAGCTTACAACTAAAATAACAAGATATGGAAGGCAACTCCAACATTTGATAAAAGCATGAACCGATAAAATATGTGCTACTGGATATTTGGGTGTGTCGATGCATAAAGATCTTAAATAGAACTCCAAGGCCAGGAAAACACTTCTAATTTTAAGCAGCTAGTTTCTCGAAAAGCTTACAGTAAATAATCCAGTAGGCAAAACAAGATACTTGTGGCATAAAGCAAACATAAAAGAAGTTAATTAAAAAGATTTTGAGGACCAAAGGCCCGAAGTAAGAATAACAATTCAACATTCAAACTATATTCCATGCCATCCTGAATAATCTCTGAAGGAAAAAGAATGAATAGACGGCTGATGCCACACAAGCGAGCCAACAGAGTAGATGCTACTTACATGGAATAATATCAAAACATTTACATCGGAATAACCATCTCTATAATGTCTCCTAATATAGAATACATACTGGAGAAAAAAATTCAACACAATCAAAAGTTATTTCATAAAGAATGATGCAATAATAGGTTTACGTCTTATACGCTAAAATTCTATTTGAAAAAGAATTTTTCATGTTACATGTATGAAGAAGAAAACTCATTAAACATAAAAGACAATTTTCATTGGTGGCTCCAATTTATAGCAAAAACATAAAGGAATACTGAAACCAATGAGAAAAAGTAAGAGAAGATAAATCATTTACTGTTATGAGATCACTAAGAATGGTCCTCTTTGAAGTTGCAGTGGCTGATATTGCATAAAGTTTGATCCCTTCAGCAAGCTTTTCATCTTGATCTCCAACCTGCGAAAGGATGTCGAGTACCAGAAACTTAATTTTCTCAACAATGCATTAGTTATCCCATCCCAACAGAGTGGTCGGGAATGGGGACAGATACTAATTTTCATCATTGACAATAAGTAATATAAACTTCTTCATCATCATCAATAAGGAAACATGAGTAACATGTTAAAAAACAGCTTGAATACGCATTTCCAATATTACATAGAGATGAAAAATACCAAGTCGATATTCAGAGGATTGTCCAAGTACTTTCTTGCCAACTTTTTAACCCAAGAAGGCATGGTTGCAGAGAAAAGCATGCTCTGCCTCTTTGAGGGGAGGTTTCCTAGAATTTCTTCAAAGTTCTCCTCGAACCCAACAGCAAGCATCTAATCAGCTTCATCAAGGACCAGATATTCAACTTCCCCTAATTTAAGGTCATTACTTTCTATAAAATCGATGATTCAACCAGGAGTCCCAACAACTACATCAACCCCGCGGGAAAGAGCGCTTCGCTGAATAGTATAAGAAACCCCTCCATAAACACAAACCGTGTTCAAATAAGACGCGGACTCTTTAATTTCTTTCTCCACTTGTTTGGCTAACTCCCGAGTAGGAGCCAGGACCAACACTCTCGGACGGCGGCCAGACATCGTAAAACGAGGGAAAGATACATAAGAAAACATTAAGAGTAACAACATTGGAAATGATGGGCTGCAATATATGGTATGCTACCTCCTTGAACGTCCGGCATCATCTTCGGTAAGACGTTTAATTATCGGAATCCCAAAGGCTAATATATAAACTTTCAGTTTTAGTATATTTTAATATCTAAACTTTTAATTTTTTTAAAAATCATACGTAAAATTTATTTTTTGTTTCATTTTAATATTCTGTTAAAAATTTAATTTTTTTTTTAAGTTTAGGTTCTAAAACGAATCAAAATTGATAGTTTAGGTACTGTACGCGTAAAGTTTTAACGACAGAATACTAAAATGAAATAAA
Source organism: Hibiscus syriacus (assembly GCF_006381635.1). Classification (NCBI taxonomy): domain Eukaryota; kingdom Viridiplantae; phylum Streptophyta; class Magnoliopsida; order Malvales; family Malvaceae; genus Hibiscus; species Hibiscus syriacus. The sequence continues at coordinate 125,909 of NW_024063315.1, forward strand.
AAAATAAACGTTAGGTATGATTTTAAAAAAAATTAAAAGTTTAAATACTAAAACGGATCAAAACTAATAATTTAAGTACTTGTATAATTTACCCCAAAAATAAGCAACTTGATTATTTCTTTACTTTTATCAATAATAACATGATCTTATGATGATACCTCAACATTACCATTAATTTTTTAACAATGATGATTAAAATAAAATCAAAATATAATTTTATATATGATTTAAAAAATAATTAAATAACAAAAATAAAATTAAAATAATAATTAAATGGTTAAATATATAATTTAACTTTTATTCTATAATAATCTCGAGTTTGATCTATGTTTTTCTTTTATTCTTTTTTTTCAAATACACTATTAGATAAAAGTTTATATAAAATATTCCTCTACCATTTTAAAATTTATATTTTAATTCCTATACTATGATTTGTGATAATGAACCTCTTTATTATTTTTTAGGGTAAAGTATGTCATTCATCATCAAACTTTCTTTTCTCTCATATTTTACTCATTGAACTTTAAAAGGTTTTAATTTAATCACTAAATTTTATATATTAGATTTTTTATCACTCCGCCGTTAAATAATTAATGGTGTTATGACGTGAAAATTTATACTAAAAGAGCGTAGTTATGGATCTCTAAAAAATTATATTTTGATCAAAACAACATCGTATTAGTGTAAATAAAAATTTATATTTCTTTCTTTTTCTATATTTTTTCCTTCTTCTTCTTCATCATCCCATTTCTCTACTGTAAAAACTGAGAAGAAACATGCAATGGTCTTGACTCGCGTTGCATCCATTGAAGAAGAAGATGAAGACAACATGCAAGAAAAATCAAACAGAGAGGAGGAATCGACATAAAAATTAAAGTATTGTTAACATTGAGCTCAAAGAGACTAAATCTATCTTTCTTTACTACCCATTGCTCTTTCAACCTCAACAAGACCTTCAAGCTCCATACAGTGTCCTTCATCTTCACCATTTGCATCTTCATCAAGCATCTTTTGTCGCTACTGTTGTTTCACACCTTTCATAATCAAATATCTCCCTTTTTTTTGGTCCAAAAAATACAATAAAAATGGCTACTTTATTAGATATAAAGAGTAATGAAATGATATTTTTTTTTCATATATGTATAGATGAATGGTTATTTTATTGTGATTTTTTTGGTTCTTGGAATAAGTTTACAAAATCTCCATTAGAGCTTAGAGCTATTTGTGGACTTTTATGGCCGTTCAGTTGATTTGCAAATTTCTTTAGCGATATAATTTTTTAGCGGTAGAATTTGGGGTTAGGATTTCAATTAGTAAATCTTTAAAATTATTTTTTTTAAATTGATTTTTATTTTTATTAAATATAAATCTTATGTTACATCTTATGTGGTTGAGCTTTAATATTAAAATAAGTCACATTATACCACAATTATAAATCTAACGTTTGAGTGACAAAAAAATCTAATGTACAAAGTTTAGTGACTAAATTAAAAACTTTTAAATTGCTGTGAGTGAAATATAAAATAAAGTTGTAAATTTGTAGTTTATCCTATTTTTATGTAAAATCTTTTTTTTCTATTTTTTAATTTTCTATTTATTTTTTATAATGGTAAAATTTAAAATTTAGTCGTAATATTTTAAATTATATAGAACTAAGTAATTGTTAAAATGTATAATATTAAAGTTTAATTTTACTAATGGGGTTTGATTTAAGCGGTAAGGTAAGCAGTTTGATATTACTTAAATAATGTTTCAAGTTCAAGTCTTTGTGTATACTGAAAATCCTTACAAAGATACTAACAAAATTAAAAACATCAAAAGGATTTAATATCACAAAATTAAAGTGTATGAGCTAAAATTTAAATTTTTAAATGATATATGGACCTTACAGAGAATTAAACCCAAAATTAGACTATACTGTTTAATAAAATATTTATGAAATATATATATTTAATAGAAAATATTTTTTAATAGAATATGATTGACAGGAGGCATGTTTATTTATGTGGTACACCTTATAAAAATATCATTTTAATAATTATTTAAAAAATATATTATTTTAAAAATTATTTTTATTGTGATATTCTAGTAAAAAAACCTTTAAAAATACCATTTTTACTTATACTTTAAAATAACAATTAAGTTTGGATAATTCTTTTTCCAATTTTAAAATATAAGATTAAATTTAAATAAACAAATTTATCTGTCTAATTATTTTTATAACTTAAAATCAAATATATATTTAGCAAATTTTAAAATTTTGGATAAAAAATTTAAGATATATAATTAAATATAAAACTAAAAATTCTATTTAAAAAATAAAAGAAAAAATGTTTCTAATTTGTAAAATACTGCTATTGATTAAGAACCCTAGCTTGCTGGTAAAGCAAATTACGGTTACGGTAATTTGTTGGGTTGTTTGTATTGGAAGGAAGAAGAAAAGCAATTATAACCTAATCCCAAATTCCCCCCCATTATAAAGCAATTGTATATTATATGCTTCTAGCGTGCTGCTTGGGTTGATAGAAACTTTAGTGGGAGAAATCATTCAACCAGCCGTGTTGAAGGAAGGTTCCAAAGAGCCGCCGGTGAAAAAGCAGAAAAGCATTAACGGCTGTTGAAGACCCACATTTCATTTTCCTCTGCTTTCTTGTTCAGAGAATCCCCAGAGCCCAGATCTACCTGGGTTTCATCATTCTCGATACTCCCATCGTAATTTGGGCAATCGGTTTAGAATTAGGGTTTCGCTTCCCGTTTATTGCTCTTTTCATGTACAGCTGCTAGGGTTTAGAAATGGGTGATTCATTTCCTATTTACCTCGATATCCTCGCCTTATTGTGTGCTGCCGGAGCCGTTTGGTTGGCCGTTTTTCACATCTACAGGCATCTTTTGAATTACACCGAACCTATTTTTCAGAGATATATCGTCCGCATCATTTTCATGGTTCCGGTCGGTTATTTTCTTTTTCTTATTACTTTTATTAAGTTATGATTGTGTATGGAGCTTTTTGTTTTCTCTTACTGGATTGATTTTCTTTGTGTCTAAATTTCACAGGTTTATGCGTTAATGTCTTTCTTGTCCCTTGTTTTACCACGGAGTTCAATCTATTTCAATTCCATCCGGGAAGGGTACGTTTGTCTGACTGTGGGTGTTTGAATTGATCATCGGTTTCTCGTTTGCACTTTGTTTTCGAGTTCATTTTTTTAATCCATTATCCTATTCAAAAGTTTATGCCATGTATATGTGGATTGATATTTGATAGATAGATTGATTGGGGATGGTGTATGGATATCACAATTTGTTAATTGTTAACCCGTATTATTCAATTTTAGTAGTTCGCTGACCGTTCGGTACCTTTCATTGGGCGAAAGACTATTATTTTCTAACACCATTTCCGTTTTAACTGTCACAGGTATGAAGCATGGGTCATTTATAATTTTCTTTCTCTTTGCTTGGCATGGGTTGGAGGTCCAGGAGCAGTTGTTCTCAGTTTGACTGGTCGAGTTTTAAAGCCGTCTTGGTTTCTGATGACGTGCTGCTTTCCTCCCATACCACTAGATGGGTGAGTATCCGATATAGGCATTTCTCGTATCAGTAGCATCTTTGTTTTCATTATCATTTAGATTTGGAGTTTACATTGGATAATTGTCAATGGTTTAGAGCTATGAACTTCACTTCTCGGGTGTTTTAGCATGCTTTTCTATTTCACTTTTGCATTATTCTGTGAATGATTTACTTTCTTTCCATAATGTGATTTCTAAGAACTTAATCTTGTGTGGAGGTTAGCCAACTAACATTGAGTGTGGCTTAATGCGAACTCAGTTTTGTTTTACCATATTAGGTCCTGGATTTAGACATAAACGCATTTGATATATTTTAGAAACATTCCAAATTCTTGTTCTGCTTTGATCAAAGATTTTTTTAGTTAATTTTATCAAGACTAATGAGATATTGATTTGGCATAAACTCATTTATGAACTCGTTCTTTCTGTTAATATGGCATCTTTATGCAACAAATATTATACCCTAAATTAATATGGCATCTTTTGTTTAACCAAATAAATAAACATAATCAAGAACTTTATCGTTAGGCAGGTAATATGAATATAATCAAGAGACTTATGGATTCTCTGAGGAGCATTATTAGATGTCATTACAATATGGAAAGTGTATTTTAGACAAATTATTTGCCTTACACGACAAATTCCTGTATTTAATGTCATGATTAATTGGAAACTTAATAAAGATTTTATTGGGACTTTCTTATTCTTATTTGCTCAGCTTAAATTTGATTATTTGCACCTGAAACCGCAATGTAGGCGCTTTATCCGGAGATGCAAGCAAGGCTGCCTGCAATTTGTCATCTTGAAGCCCATTTTAGTTGCTGTTACTCTCATATTATATGCCAAAGGAAAATATGAAGATGGGAATTTCAGTCCAAACCAGTCATATCTATATCTTACTATCATCTACACAATCTCTTACACTTCGGCTCTGTATGCTTTGGTGTTGTTTTACATGGCATGCAAAGATCTTCTTAAGCCATTCAATCCAGTTCCGAAGTTCATCATCATAAAATCGGTGGTCTTCTTAACCTATTGGCAGGTAATATCTTTTGCGCCTGTTACTTGCTTACATGCTTGTGCATGCAAAACAAGAAAAAAGAAGACAAATCGTTTTTGGCTTTTAGATACTTTTATCTTTCCTTCTATTTTTGTTGCACTTGCATCATCCCTTTGTTGCTTTTTGGTGATAATCATTATTCGGTTATCTTTGTAGCATCTTTAAAGCAACCTTGTGGATGGAAACTTCTAGATACTGGAATGCAACCTGTCCTAGCCTGTTTGCTGTCCACATCGATGTTATCTTTATGCTTTTCATTTTTTAGGGGAGGCTGATTTTCTATATTTTTCTCTCCCTTTTTGCACTGCTGTATAATCATAAGAGCAGTTTGAAGTTCTGGAAGTGCTGCATTCTTGTCTCTCTACAGGCAGATACTAGCATTTTAGAAAATTATGTCTGTGCTGTGACAGCATTGTACTATCTATTAAACCCGGTAAAATGCATGCATGTACAGATGGTTATACACAACTTCTTTTGCTGTGATGGCAACATACCATGTCTGAACCCCTCTAGTTTCAAAGGTGCTGAAAGAAACTCGAAAGTTAAAATTTCCATCCATTTATTTCTTTTTGCAGGGTGTTCTGGTTTTTCTTGCTGCAAAATCGGGATTTATAAAGGGTGCTGAAGAAGCAGCTCAGTTTCAAAATTTCCTTATATGTGTTGAGATGCTTATAGCCGCCGTAGGTCATCTTTATGCATTTCCATATAAAGAGTATGCTGGTGCAAATATTGGTGGGTCTCGTGATTTTACAAGAAGCCTTGCACATGCCTTAATGTTGAATGACTTCTATCACGATACTGTTCATCAGGTGAGCCTTCTTTGTGCCATTTCCCAAAGGTTCCTCTTTTAGATCATTCTTCTTTTGTTCAGGGTTGTTTATGGTGTTATTTGTTTATTGGATTCACAGTTTGCACCAACGTATCATGATTATGTACTGTACAACCATAATGATGGTGATGAAGGAACAAGAAAATATCGGTCAAGGACTTTTGTGCCAACTGGGCCCGAGATGGATGCTGCTAGAAGAAACAAACACGTGACCCCAAACAAACTAGAGGATATTCAGCTATCCACTCTCCCATCGAATGGTACAGGTGCTCCCCAAAACCCTAGCTCTGTACCTGAATCTGCAAGTGCTGATGTTACAAAATCATCACTGCTTATGGACCACTCAAATTCTTATTCAATGCCATATGATATGTCACTTATGGACATGGATATATCCAGGCAGTTCCGGTAGCGAAATATACCAATCCTAGGTGACAGTTGTGTAGTCGCATCCTTATGCTAAAAGTAGATGAAGTCTGCATCCTTGGGGGGTGTGGGGAGCGTCTGACATAACATTATTTCCGACTTTGGACAGCCTCCTTTATCAAGTTGTGTGTTTCGATTTGCTGTTGTCCTCGACTCCCAATATTCTCTCTTCCCACTCATTTGCCTGTATTGATTTCAATCCATGTAAAATCTAGTCACCCGAATAGAAGCCATACTGGAATTTGGTGGCCTAGTGTAAGGTCGGCCAGCATATCGATGTTTTATTTTGTTGCTGTCTGCTCTGTAGATGCAGTAGCACTTTTGGGTCACATATTTGAAGGATATGAGTTGAAAGTCATGAAATTTGGTTTCAACTTTTGTTCACTTGACTCTGTCAATCTTGTTTCTTTTTCTGCATGTTATTCAAAATTTATTAGCTTGATGGGGGAGTCATTCCTTCAAACATTGGATGGATATGTTTATTTTGTCATGTGTACAAAGTCACTCTTTTATTTGGTTGTTTTTACTTTTGTTAGTGAGTCCATTTTTTTCATTATTTTTCTCTTGTTTTGTTATGAAGTGCTATATACACACATTTAATTTGCATGGATGATGTGTATATATCTATACTGATCGAGTTGATGTCATCGGTTAATAGGATGTCAGATTAGTTAAGAAATTATAAGAGTACCTTTTCATCTGTAATGTGATGTGCATATGAAGCAAAATAGATTCCTATCCTCAGGTCAAAAAGCTGTTACCTACAGTTATATATCTAGTGCTTCATATTTCATACCACAATGAGATAAAACATGATGCATATATACAAGCGAAAGTACTATGACCTATCAGGTAACTTATCATCTCCATCAGTTGATTTAAAAGGAACACTACTGGTGATTTCCGAGGCTCGGCTATTCTTTTGCACTTCAGCTGGAACGAATTTGATCAAATTCAGGCAGACTGCAACAAGAGCCAAATCCATAAAAAAACATACCAAAATGTCTAGATGAGTGACAAGTTAATAGAATCCGACACCCTTTCTCTTCCATCCTTATGTGTTACGTAGAATATAGCAAAAGGTAATAAATGTGTCTTCCTGCATGTTTGTGTGTATATATTCGAACTCCTGCTTTACAAGAACAAAGAATCATATAGCTTTATCGAATTTTTTGACTCGACTCGATCGAATACTCACCACTGTTAACTAATCACGGAGGATATGCTTCTATACCATGTGAAATAATTTTGTCCTTTGCCTCTGAGGAGATAAAAAGACTCGACGTAAGCTTCTCTCAGTGGCAACTAAAACCCACCTCAGCGAATACTTGAAACTTGCTTTTTCTTTTTTAGTTACTTGAAAAAGGAACAAGAAAAATTGCCTAATCTGATTAGATGTCTGATTCACTGAGCTATTGATGTTGGTGTTCCCTTTCACTTGTGAATTGATGTTCTGAATTGGATCCTTTGAACTAGAAGCAGTAGCTGAATCCTTATTATCCACTGGAACTACCAGTCCACTGCCACTCAATCCAAGGGCTGATTTCATGAGATGCTCACCAGGAATAGGAATCAAAGGTGCACCTGGCATCGACATCGGAAGTCCTTGACCATGAAGCCCGTATAACCGGAGGTTCGATCCTGCCATCTCATGGAGTGTAGTGGCGCCAGAAAGATGTGGGCCAAGGCCAGAAAAAGGTGGACCAGAGATTGGAGGCACTTGAACCATAGGGCAAGCAGAAGCTGCGGTATTCGTTTGAGGAAATGGCATCCCGAAACCCATACCTTCACCCATTCCAACACTCATGGGTGAAAAATGTGCAATATGAGCTGCATGCATGTGTTGCATTCCAGTTGGAAACATCATCGGGGGCATATATAAGCCGGCTCGCATGGACATAATCTGCATAAGGTTGGTATTTGATAAATTGAACTTAGTCCGATTACCCTTCAAAGAATCAAGATTCAAAACATTCGCCAAAAAGAAGAGTAAGAGTTGGGAATTAGGAGAAAGAAGACAAAGATCTTACCTGCACCTGTAGTTGGAGTATCTTAAGATATTCAATTGCTTCATCAAGCATCGAAGCTTTGTCCACCTGGTAATGTCAAATGTAAAATGTCAACAGATTTAACATACAAAGGCTATCGAGTCTTTGTTGGTCTGTTTTTAGTTCAATCACAAATCCACGTAAGAATATAATCATGTCTCATGGATTTAAGTAACTTCGCTAGGGCATTCAAACTCCTCATCATCACAAATTTTCCTCTTCAAATTATGTACTACTGAATCATCAGAAGCTCTTTCTACCTTAGTTCCACAGCAAACAGAGGAATCAGCAAGCACAGACTCTACTGCCTTATCACTATGTGGCAGGCGTTTAGAGGCATTTTCACCCATAACTTGACCAGAGATTTCATCTTTTTGCAGCACATTTTCTTCACCGATAGCACCATTTTGTTCAGTGGCAGCTGATGTATCTTGAGACTTAACTTTAGATTCTTTTATATCTGTCTTCACTGGCACTATTGTAGAATGGTAATGAGAAATTTCTTCCTTCTGTAGCTCACTATTTGAATCAATGAGCGTGTAATCAACACTGGCACCTATCCCCTTTTCGTTACTTCCATTCTTCTCATACCTAGCCATAGCACCTATGTTCTGAAGACTAGATTTAACAAGTGCAGCCGGACGTGAAAAATGGGAAAAATTCATCAAGACAGTATTATTACAAGGTGCAACTGGATCTCGTTTCTGCATCTTAATGTCGGACAAATCATCATCTGATGGTTTAACTCCCATTGAATCTCTGCAAATGGCATGGTCGGTGAAGATATGGCTCAGATTATTACCAATACTCTGACACGGCTGTGACGGCTAGCTGGTACCACATCTAGGCCTAGCTTCATCATCTGCGGGTATAGGAACCTTCGACAGCATTCCTTGTTCGAAACCATCAGCATCATTCAGAGAAATAATAAACGAATCTTTAATGGATTGCCGATTCCTATCAAATGATGCTAAATTACTACGAGTTGGGATCCCATCTTCAGTAAGCCTGGATAGTTCAGGCAATAAACCAGAACATTCGTTCTCTAAAGATTGATCCTCAGGGTACTTCAGCCAAGGCACCATTTCATCATCATCATGAGACAGCACCAAAATCGGAATTTCACTCAATACAGAGTCCATCACTCCAAACTTTCCCATTTTTGCATTATTCCCACCGTTTCCTATATCTTTATATCTGGTCTCAAAAGTGTGGGATTGTAAGCTGCTACAAGAAGGAAATTTTCTAGCTCTACTGGACTGACCTTGCATCAAAACTTGACCATTTTCCCATACCAGTTCAACAATGTCATTCTCAGGTCTGCAAATCAAACAACACATGTATGATCGAATAACGCCTAATAAACGAACTTTAATGCTAAAAACAGATAGAGAAAACTGAAACTTACACAGAAGACAAATCAGTGGGAGTTGAAGTGTTCTTGTCTTCAGATGAATCAAGCTTCCCCTAGCCATCCGATATAGCTCATACAAAGGCATGATGTTTCTTTGAATAGTCTGTTCAGAATTTTTTGTCTATTTTTAACGCACACACAAGCTACAGCTGCTCGAACCCGGGTACTCAAGGGAGAACCAACATTCTCCTCAATGGATTCTACAAAGGCATAATGAAGAGATGAAAAAGCACTACTTGTGTGCAACAGTTGTAGTAGTGGTCTTTCCTCGTTCGTCGTCGTCGGAAAAAGAGTTGACCAGTCTTCCATGGTCATCGGCATGGTCTTGGTATCGTGCACAATCTATGAATGATGTTCCTTATAGGATGGCAATTTCACCGGCATCCGACCGGTTCTGATCCTTATTCGTCCCAATCTGGTCTGATTTCTTTTTAAAAAAATTCGGGTTCGGGTCATTTTTTTTTTAAGGTGTGAAGTTGGGTCGGGTCAGATTCGGATGGAGGGTGAAAAAACTTCAACCCAACCCTAACCGAGGATAATAATGTTTTTTTTAAAAAAATTATTATTATTTTAATTCAATCCTTAATTTGTACCAGATCGAATCGAATCGGGTCAGATTTATACTATAAAAAACCAGACCGGGTCGAAGTTGGGTGGAGAATATATATTTTTCGGGTCGAGTTGACCAAAAACCCGACTAGTTGCAATCCCTATTTACTTAACTTCTAGTAGTATACATCTTACCATTAAGGATGATATCTGGTATTGGAACTCATAATGCAACGACATCGAAAGTGATATTGTCGCAAGTGACCCGTCTCCGAACACAATAACCTGAAGATGGTCCTCCCGGGACCCGTCCGGTCAAATATAACATTGTCCACATCCCTAAATGACTTCTTTTATCTCCAGCAGTGTTGCTCCTTCGTTGCATTGCATAATAAACATGAACAAAAACACTGGTGTGTATATATATGTAACATATCAATCAACTGTAGTCAAGGATGAAACTAGAGGATTAAATTGTTCAATTTTAAAAATACAAGGGTATATTATGTATTTAGACTTTAAATATGAGGAAAACTGTTTAATTTGTATGTGAGTAATTAAATATACATATACAATATAGTATATATATCGAATAAGTTACATTAAGCCACAAAATAAAAAATAAAAAATTATGTTTTTGTCAAATTAAATTTTATATTTAAATAAGATCACCATTTTAAGTATCTAAAATTTTCGAATATCTGAATTTGCACACTCTTGTTGTCATGGTAAGTACCTTTTTGTTTTTTCTTTAATTTTTATATTATATTTTTGTTTACTTTTTAATAATTCTGTTTTCATGACATTTTTTTTACGTTTTTATTGTATGTGTTTTTTGGCTTTATGATACATTATCGATCGTTTGACCATTATGTTAGTTTATCTTTTTTAAGGTTGGACTTGATATCGTTACGACTAATAAAAGATGACACATTTATTATCATGATGATCTTATTGTTTTGGACTCACATATTGGATTTGGGTACACGATTTACATTTGTGAATAAATTTTTTACGTTACTCGACCTTATTTTATAGTTTATTGATGATCTTTCAGTAATTTTATATCTTTTTATGATTTGTTTACGGATGCTGTTAGATCTATTCGCATCTATCTCTTGTTTGAACTCTTTGATTAGATTTTTAACATTTTCTTTATATAATCTTTATGTGACGTTATGTGATTTGATTTTGTGTTAATGGTTATTTGAAAATATTCTAATTATGTTTTAAGCAAGCATTTATTGTAATTTTTGAATATTTTATCTTTTCAATAAAACGATCTGCTTTTATAAAAAATAAAATACTTTATTTTAACCTTTAATTAATTAAACCAAATAAAAAATTAATGATGTTTTAATTCTTTTACTTTTTTTTTATAATTTTTCATATATGTGGGGTTTTTTTTACAATTTTAATAACTTAAATATATTTTGATATATACTTTTTTATAATTTTTAAAACACTTTTTTTCTTTATTTTTTATTTTTTACAATAAAATAATTAATATCAGTATTTGAAAAAAATAGTAAATAAATTGTAACCCCAACATACATGGTTGACCTGGCACGCCATTCACCGACTACGCATGCATAGTTATCAAGACATTGATATTTTAAGTAAACTTTTAAGTTTTTCAAAATCATATTTAATATTTAATTTTTGTTTCATTTTAGTATTTCACCGTTAGAAACTTTGATGTGTTTAGTACTTAAACTATCAATTTTGATCATTTTTAGTATCTAATTTTTTATTCAAAATTTAACATTAAATTTTGAACAATAGTACTAAAATAAAATAAAACTAAACATTTTGTTATAATTTGAAAAAATTAAAAGTTTAGGTACAAAATAACCAAAACTGATAGTTTAGATACAAAATATGTAATTTACCCTAATTTTTTGTTGTTGTGGGCTTATTCACGCTATCAGACCTTATAAATATCGAAGGCTAGATTTTTTAAAAAAAGAAATAATGATTAAATTAATAGAAATAATAAACATAAAGGTTAAATTTGTAATTAACCTAAATATTGTATACTTATTTAGTTTACCTATTTACCCTCTCTTTTGTCTCCTTTCTGCCTAACTCTGATTTGTTGTCGAAAAAAAGAGACGGAAGAGAAAAAAGGAGCCCCAAATCTATTACGTTTTACCCGAAAAGAACCCTAATCTTCTCAAGTCTCGATTCAAAGGTACGCAATTTCTCCCCAATTTGCTCAATAATTTCATGTATTCTCTTTTCTTTAAATTTTGAAACTTTTTGTTAGGGTTTCTTCGTTTCTTTACATATATATGTTTGAAGTCATTTTTTTAAAACAAAATTGAAAAGTTTTTTGGCTTCCAGTGCTTCTCGATTTCTCACCTCTATGTCTCTTTTGCAGTATCGACACTCTGCTTGGTGGAAATCGTTGTTCAGAAATCCCCGTGTCCAATTAGGTCAAATTTTCCGCTTTCATTAATCTTTTCACGTTTTTGAACTTGTGCCTCTTGTTCTAATTATAATACAGATTCGTTTCTGCATTGACCAAAATCGACCCTTAATTCGCCGTTCCTTAATCAACACTTGATTACTGAACTAGGTTTTTGTTGTTTTCTCTACCATGAAAGTTTCTGACTTTATCATTCAAACCATATGTTCTGCTTTAGTTGTTTTGTTTCTATGGATTGTCCTGAAGTATTTTTCGTTTTCTCTATGATTGACAGGTCATGGCTGCAAAAAGGGTGATAGCCGTTTGTCAGTCGGGTGGTGAATTTGAGACTGACAATAGTGGGGCATTGTTGTATAAAGGGGGGATGCTCATGCGATAGATGTCGATGATCAAACGAAGTTCGAAGACTTCAAGACAGAAATAGGAGAAATGTTTAATCTTAGCATGGATACTATGTGTATTAAGTACTTCCTCCCAGGTAATAAAAAGACTCTCATCACTGTCTCCAATGAGAAGGATTTAAAGCGGATGATAAAATTTCATGGGAATTCTGCTACTGTTGATGTGTTTATCATAATGGAGGAAAATGATGCTCATGATGTTTCTAACATGCCAGCCAGTAGGTAGTTTTCTTTACTTGTAAGATAAAGGCTTGGTTGTAATTTCTTGATATATTAACCCAAAGCTGAGTGTTTTGTTTTTTACAGGTCGAGTAGGACATCTTTGTCTGAAGCAGCTCCAGTCGATCCACCTCTTGCGGCCCCACTTGATATTGTTGATGCCCACAACAATCATATTGATGCACCTATTGAGACGGCAACTGAGATTTCATCCATACTTACTCTTTCTAAAAGCACTCAGCAGTGGCAGAATACAATTACAGGGGTAGGGCAAAGGTTCACTGGTGTTCAGGAATTCCGTGAGACAATACGTAAATATGCCATTGCACATCAGTTTGCATTTAGGTACTATAAGAACGATAGCAATCGTGTGACTGTTAAGTGCAAAGTAGAAGGCTGCCCTTGGAGAATTCACGCGTCAAGGTTGTCAACCACTCAGCTGGTATGTATCAAGAAGATGAATCCAACACATACTTGTGAAGGGTCTGCTTTGAGCACTGGGCATCAAGCAAATAGAAGTTGGGTAGCTAGTATAATAAAGGAGAGTTGAAAGCTTTTCCACAGTACAAACCCAAGGATATTGTGACCGATATAAAGGAGGAATTTGGGATACAACTGAACTACACTCAGGCTTGGCGTGGAAAAGAAATTGCCAGAGAACAGCTTCAGGGTTCATATAAGGTTGCTTACAGCCAGTTACCACTTTTCTGCGAAAGGATAATGGAGACCAATCCTGGCAGTCTTGCTACGTACTCCACTAAGGAAGACTCTAGTTTTCATCGCCTCTTTATCGCATTCCATGCTTGTTTGTGCGGCTTTGTAGAAGGTTGCAGGCCTCTCCTTTTTCTTGATAGCATACCCTTGAATTCCAAATATCAAGGTACCTTGTTGGCTGCAACTGCTGCTGATGGGGATGATGGCGTATTTCCTGTTGCCTTCTCTGTCGTAGATGCTGAAACCGATGAAAACTGGCATTGGTTTTTGCTACAACTGAAATCTGCCTTATCAACAACTTTCCCTATAACATTTGTCGCAGACATACAGAAGGGTTTACGGGAGTCGATCTCTGAAATTTTCAAGGGTTCATTTCATGGTTATTGTCTCCGCTACTTAACTGAGCAACTCATTAGAGACTTGAAAGGGCAGTTTTCTCATGAGATGAAACGGCTTATGATTGATGACCTTCATAATGCTGCTTTGGCACCTAGACCTGAACTCTTTCAGACATATCTCGAGAGCATAAAAAAAATTTCACTGGAAGCTTACAATTGGGTCATACAAAGTGAGCCCCAAAACTGGGCAAATGCATATTTCCCGGGTGCTAGATATAACCATATGACATCAAACTTTGGGGAACTCTTTTACAGTTGGGTGTTGGATGCACACGAATTACCTATAACTCAAATGGTTGACGTCATACGTCAAAAGATTATGGAGTTAATTTATACCCGCAGGGCTACTTCTGATCAGTGGTTAACAAGGCTGACTCCGTGCATGGAGGAAAAATTGGAAAAAGAGGGCATGAAAGTCCGTACGCTTCAAGTGCTACTGACTACTGGTAGCATATTTGAGGTTCGTGGTGAGTCCACTGAAATCATTGACATGGATCGTTGGGATTGCAGTTGTAAAGGTTGGCAACTTTCTGCTTTACCGTGCTCTCATGCTATTGCTGTTATCACTTGCATTGGGCGAAACCCATATGACTTTTGCTCCAGATACTTCACAACCGAAAGCTACAGGTTAACCTATGCGGAGTCTATACAACCTATTCCAGATGTAGAGAGGCCTCTGCGTAAGGATTCTTCATCAGCTCTAGTGACAGTAACTCCTCCTCCAACGCGCCGTCCACCAGGACGACCTACTACAAAGAAAGTTGGATCACATGAGGTAATGAAGCGACAACTCCAGTGCAGTAGATGCAAGGGGTTAGGGCACAACAAGTCCACTTGCAAAGAGCTCTTGTAGAGTGTTGAACGTGGTAAGTATTAGTTTTTTTGTCACTTAAAAATAGCACCGCTTATCCCTTGAACACCAAAATGGCATGACATTATTCCATTGCATGTTTCATGCAGAAAGCATATCTGTTTTTCCAAACTTGTATTGCATTTTATGAGCATTTGCACTTGCAGCTTCTGCAAATGTGTCACAATGGAGCCTGGTTTCCTGTACTACTTGGGTGATTAATCTTCAGCTTTCATATCAACAAGGATCTGTTTCCCCATACTGCTGCTGTCTATCGTCTGATATTAATATCTTTATTAACTGAATTCTGTGGATGCTATCAGCCGTTGTAACTGAAAGTTTAGCTTTTAGCTTTACCTCTTTTGTTAAGTTTTGTTGCTGTTGCCATTGGACTAACTAGTTCTCTTACTTTTGTGTTTGATGATTGTCAAATAGTTTTATTAGAGGTGCAATTCTATTTGGAGCTTCACGTGGTCTCTAGTTAAAGGTTATGAGTAATGAACATGTCAATGACTAGTAGGAAAACAATGGTTATTTTAACTTGAGCTATTTGCATCCTTGTTGATGGAAATCCATATATTACCATTGACTTGGATCAAATTTTGTTGATGTATAGTTAGTGAGAGATTGGTTAGGTGTTCTGCCCCATTTTAACATTTTAAGTTGTGAATGATTGTGTTGCTTTTCCAATTTGGCCAAGCTTTTGGATATTTGTTATGGAAAACATTGGTAATTTCATATGTAGAGAGTAAATGGCTATGGGTGCATTACGAAATTAAACTCTACAAGCAATACAAAGATGATGCATAAACATAACAGTGACACCAAACCTAAGACTCGGTGCTCGTATACATTATTCAATGATAACAGTATTAGTTCACCTAAACAATCCATTTGCATCCAAAGAATGTGCTAATTGTGCTTGCCTCTGCACCCTATATCCTCCACAAGTTCATCACATAGAAACCCTTCCCCGTCTCTGCACCTCCGCCCTTATATGCCTGTTGCCTGCACCTATTATTGTCCTCTGCCTCCGCCCTTGTATGCCTGTCGCCTGCTTCGATTGTTCTGCCCTCACCCCCTCACTATGTACACAAGAAGAATGGAACACAACTTTTAGATCAAGTGCATGGAAAAAGCAATTGCCATATAAGCACCATATTGATGGTTGACGTCTCTGAACCTAGTGGCTAAACAGGATCAATTAAATACCATAAACCCAACCAAAAAAGGTTTATTATGCACATACAGAGAGCAGTGTACACAGCTCCATTTGCAGTCTTCTACCACCGCAGCTTATATCCCCGTAACTTAAAGAAAGATGAGGAGATAGAAAGAACTTCCATCCAACATCAGTTAAGGAGCCGATCAATGTGATACATAACCATGATAGCATATTACTCACCAGAGACTAAACAAGGTTTCTGAAGCTGCTATCAGTTCAGCATTACAAGTGCCTATTCTCACTGGTTAATGTAGCATCTAGTACCAGATTCGAAATGTTACAATGTCAAAATAAAAGTCAGTCACTGCAAACAAAAACAGAACGAAATTAAACTGTGATTACCATAATTTGAATGCCATTGAAGGAAGATCGATGTCATGACTTTTTGTCCTCCTATGGGTGAGAAATGAAGGCATGACCAGAAAATATATAGTATGTACCACTATGGGGAAAGGGTTATCTATGAGGGAGATTTTTAATGAGGCCTCCTATTTCTATCAAAAAAAATGTACCACTATGGGGCGGATACATGGTCAAATAAAAAAACCATACCAAGTATCAAGCGCTCTACCATTTCCCCAATGCCTCGGCAAGAATGTTGCTGACATTGTCTTCATCGATTGATTGTTTGTATGTTGGCACTCCCCTACTTGTTACCCTATTAACATTTGATCCGATGATCAATGCATGAGTTGTAGAATCTGGAACATAACCCCTTTCCAACATCAAATCTAACAAATTTCGAGCCTCATCCCGCACCCTTCTATCCACAGGCTATTAATCAGCATATTGAACATTGTTGAATCCAGAATTTCCATTCTCGAAATAATTTTACCGATATCATTCGACACCAAATGTAACTGAGAATGAATCATTAAACAAGAGAAAAATTCATGAATTGTCTCTGAATCAGGCATGAGACCCTCAGTAATTATTAACTTGCAAAACAAAGCACAGTCCTTAAACCTATTCAGTGCACACATACTTCGTATCAGGATACAGTATGCTTCTGCATCAACTTCACAATTCCCTATCACAATTTGGGAAAACATCACCAAGACATCTTTAGCTCTTTCAGATTTATACAAGGCACACATTATAGAGGCATAAGCCGAAGTATAGCAGGAAATACCGGAATAATAAGCCAGTGACCTCAGCTTGACTGCTTCATCCACGTTTCCAACATCGCATACAGCCTTGATCAACATATTGAATGTGGTGAATTCAAGGGGGCATCTACTTTTAGACATGTAATAATATAATTAAGCGGCCTCTTCAATCTTTTCTAGGTGGCAAAGGCCTTCAACTAGCCTTGAATAGCATTTTGAATTCAAAACCTAGAATTTGCACCGAATATAATAAAATTGTTCCAAAGCATCCTTAACTTTTTCAGATTACAGTTACCGACAACAAGAGCTGCATATGTGCCGCAATCAGGAACTACTGACCGTATAATCATTCTACCGAGAAGCTCGTAAGCTTTATTGATCCCCGCATTCTCACAAATCCATCTGAGTAAAATGTTCCAAGAATCACAATCAGCTATGCCTCTCTCAAACAACTTCTCAAGAAGACTTTTTCCAAGAAAAAAAATTACCAGCCTTACAGCAACCTTCGAGCAATGCTTTATGTGGAGAAATTAAGTCATCACAGTTATTCTCCAAGAAACGAAATGCCTCATCATATCTCTCAGCTTCACAAAAACCATTCACTACATCCACAAAAGAATCAACGGGTGGAATCTCACCGATTTCCATCATCTCTTCAAGAACGTTAGTCGCCTCATCTAGACGAAGGTTCATACATAAACAACGAACCATTTTACTGCAAATTACCGAATTCAGCACTAAATCAGCTGCTCCCATCTGCCTTAATAGCATCATTCCTTCTTCGAGTCTGTTCTCTCCACAAAACAAAGGGATAGTGCAGGTATAGAAACTTAAATCCGGCCAATACCCGAGCTCCAACATTTTATACAAAATGAGCACTGCATCATCAACTCTACCATTCAAAACAAGACCTTTTAGAACAATCTCAAAGGTCCTAACATTCGGACTACACCCCTTCTTTCCCATCCTCCTAAACTGATTCAACCCCAATTCAATCATATTGGTCTCAAACAAAACCTCCAACAAATGGTTCAAAGCATCAACATTGGGTACAATTCCCCCTTTCACCATCCCCTTATAAACAAACATGACACGTTCAAAATCTGTTTTTCCAACAAGAGCACCCAACAAATCATTGAAAACGTCAACAGAGGGATTAAACCCACATGATGTCATGTTCCCCAAAACCAAAACCGCCTCGTTTAGCCTAGAATGTCTAACGAATATATGAACCAAAGAAGCAAGAGCCTCACCAGAACCCACGTGTCCATCTCTAGCCAAATTCAGACAAAAATGGTCCATTTCTTTGACATGTCCAGCCAAACCCAGTTTCAAAATGATGTGGTGATACGTATCGGCGTAGTGGTTGAAGCCCTTCTGCAGAGCAGCCCATTTGAATAGCTTGATGGCTGAGTTGAATCCTGGGTTTTGTTCAAAACTCGGATTAAGATGTCTGGGTGTAGATTCTTCTTTAAAGACCCAATTTTTCTTCGAAATCGTCGGGTGATGGAGGGTTTATGGAGGTTTCGGGGTTCAATCGGAGAGCATTGGAGTATGAGAAGGAGAAATAACAGCCGGGGAACTTGAGCCATGGAGGGATGTTGCTGGGAAATTTTAGTTTTAGCTTTAAAAACATTGGAATTAGAAGTGTATTACATATCAACGATCAAATAAGACGGGGAAAGAAAGAGAAGACGAAGTGACTGAGCTGAGAATAGACCTCCGTTGATGTGCGGCTTCTTAAATATTTTGTTGGGTAAACTATGAATTTGGTCACCCACCTATTACTTAGCTTATGTTTAAGTTAGTCAACTATTTTTAAAAAGGCTATATCACAAATAAGTACCTAAAACATATATACTTTTTCATTTAAGTACCTATTTTTTTTTTTTTTGTAAAAATAAGTACCTAAAGTTATCTTTTTGGTCAAAATAACTACTTAAAGTACTTTATGTCAAAATAGTTACCTAAACTATTCAAACTTTTTAATCTAAATTCTAAAAAAGTTGACATATGATATTAATTAAAGAATACTTTAGGTACTTAGATGAAAAAATGAATACTTTAGGTAACTATTTTAATCGAAAAGATAACTTGAGGCTATTGTTAATGCTATTCCTTAGTGCAATTCACTAGCATCATAGAAAAAAAACTCTCCTTATCAACTGATTTTTTTAGTGTTAGTGATTTTAGACTAAGACATGTTGTTTAGAACAGTAGAAAAATTATGTTAAATTTATACGTAAATTTGAATAATTCAACTTGATTTTTAAATAAAATTTAAATGATAAAATAAGATTTATCGACTTGATTAACTCGAAGAGTAATGTCTAGTGGATATTCATTTTGAAACATTAAGATAGTTTGATTAAATGGTCCTTCTCAAACCTATAATTTTCACTACCTGATGAAAAGATATACAAATCTATGAATATAAATTTTGGAACATTAAGAATAAGCCATCTCTACATCTCGAGCGGCTTTTCCGGACGAGGAACATCGTCACGAAGACGAGGCTGCCATGAAGTAGTCATCTGGGAACTCAAGATCACCTGTTTCTTCCCCAGCAAGAATAAAGTGGTCTATGGGAAGGTGCTTGATTCGAAGATCAATCGAGAAACGAAATATGTCATTGACAGTAGAATGATGCTGCTAAACGTCGGTTGAAAACCGACCGACGTGGACGTCGATGTGTTGAAGGTGGGAGGTAGGTTGGACCCGAAATCACTTGTGGCAGCAGAGCCTGTGCCAGGGGTGCTCGAGTTTAATACTGAAGGTGGGGTGACCGAGCTGCAAAACACAATCAAGATCATTTGTCCGGTTCATATGTAATACATACTAATAGTGTATATGTCAAAGTGATCAAAATGAACTCTTTACCCTGGTACACCTGCCCCTATTGATGTCGATGTTGCTGGTATCGCGGTCAGAGTGGGTTGTGATCCCGAAGATGGGAAAATGCAGGATCCAGTGCCTATTAAGATTAGAAGGTGTATCATTGAACATTCAAACGTTTCGAAAGATGATTAACTCGAACAAATTAACACATCTTACTTGGATTGGTGTTCACTATGGTTGCAGTCCCGCCGAAGTCGCAGCTTGTCGGTGCCGGGTTTTTCTGATAGTAGGTATTGAATGCATATGATGCATGGTTTTGCAATGTGTTCGGATTATAACAGTTAGCACCTTGCTGGATCTGCGAGCAATCGACTCCTCCGATTCCACAAGCGTAATCCAACGCCGATTGAAGCAAAGTCTGTGACGCTCCTGTCATAGCTACGCACCAGCTCTGCCCTGGAACTGCAGGAGAATTTGTAGTTGCAGTACTAGGAGGCACAGGATTTGGCACCGGTGTGCTCACAGGGACTCCTCCCATAGGGGCGGGATACGTCGTTACAGGATTCATGCAGGCTGCTGTACCCCTGCCCCTGGCACTGTGATGGGTGCAGATGTTGTGATCGGATTGGTTACCGGTACCGTAATCGGGTTGTTGGGATCTGTAGAAGGTACCAAGATCGGTGCCGGCATATTCGCAGGGTTCTTGGCGGGCACAGTGACGATCGTCGGGGTGGGATTAGTTGGAGGGAAGATAATATCATGTTGTGATGTTCTTGTGACGCCATTGAGGAGTATTCTACGAGAAGAAACAAAATCTTCCATTGTTGATTTATCAACCTTAGCAGTAACTTCCCCTACCTCAGCTGCAGTAAAAACAGAAGGAGTTATAATTAATGCATCATGCATGCATATATATATATACACTAAAGAATTTTCTACAGTTAAAACTCTCAGGTTCAAGTCATATAGATAGAAACCGGAAGAGTTTTCTTTTCGGGTACGATATCGGATATATTTCCGCTATCGGATACCGAAAAGAATGTAGAAGAAAGTAAAAGAGGGGCAATGGATAGAAGAGATGGGGATTCACTTACCATAAGAGCAGATAACAAGAAGAAACAAAAGGGGTGAAAAGAGGCAATTAGAACCCCTTTAGCCATTGATGAGAGCTTCCCCTTCTTCTTCTTCTGGGTTTGGCTGAAAGAGAGACCCAACAGTGGTGGTGTTTTAGAAGACAAAGATCGTGTGTGTGTGTGTGTATATATGTGAAGCAGTTGCCAGTTGCTAGTTGGATAGATAAAGGTGACGAGAGAAGAAGGAATATAAAGCTAAAGGATGATGACCATGTTCCATGTAATGAGAAAAAGGAAACATCTTACTTTGTCGTTAAGGATGGGGATGGATATGTAGGATTGTGGATGATCACATTTGATTTTTCGCTTCTTCATCTCTTTTGGTTGAATTATATTTTGGTCCCTTCAATATGTTCAAATTTAAAATTCAGTATTTCTACATGTTTATACAAGTAAGGATTTGATATCAAATTCTTTGTTACTCCATTTATGATTCAAGTTTTATTTGAATTCAAACGGGTCAATCATATTCCTATAAAGATTTTCGAGAGAGGAGGAGAAAGAGCTTCGAGTCTATTTTAACTACAGGTATGTGTCATATTTTAGAGGAAGACGAAGACATTAATTCGGCATTATAAAAGAAAAAAGACCTTAAAATTTAAAATAATGACTTGACACATCTGTATATATTTCTTAAAATATATCTTAAATTTGAACATAATAAATATCTCGGTTTTATGGTTTTGTCCTGACTAATTCGGATCGACCTATGTTGTCTCCTTGACTTTGGTGGATGAGACTCCCAGGGGATTTTCTGCATACACAAGGACTCGAACCCGAGTTCTTATTTAAAGCGAAATAAAACTGCTTACCAATTAAACCAACTCCGTCGGTGGGTAGGTATGCTTTGATCCTTCCTTTCTATATTCCTATGGTGAACAGGTTAGTTATTGCTTTTTATTAAAGTTTAAATATCATTGGTTGAAATTTGATTAATAGTTAATTATTGTACTTCGTTATCTTAATTATATTTGGCTCTTTGAAGTCTTAATCAATATGGTTCATCAAAGTCTGTATGTTATTGGTTGCTATAGGTATTAACTTAGAAAATTATACAGCTGTGGAACTTTGAAAAATTACCAGCCGGCATGAGTGATTTATTTATTTTTAAGAGTAAATTACACGTTTAGTATATAATCTATCAATTTTGACTCGTTTTAGTATTTAAACTTTCAATTTTTCAAAATCATACAAATCGTTTAGTTTTTATTTTATTTTAGTACTAGTCGTTAAAAACTTAACAACAGAGCTGACCGATCAACCGAAATAGTAGAATCTACCAACAGTTAGCCCCATTTCAAACCTAGTCCAACCCAACTTTGACCCTTAGGAAACTGGCCAAGAACCACCTCTCTCGGTGGCCTCCACTCCAAGTGACGATGAACCAACAAGGAAGTAGTTGACCCGTTGGTCTTTTCTCTAACCGTGGTGGTCGTATCACAACAACTTCGGATGGTTGACGATGAAAGCTCACCAAAAATCAATATTAGTCGAAGCAAGGGCAAGGGAAAATCAAAGGAAACGGTAGATGAACATAGGATTTTAGATTTCCGGTAATGGAGGCATCAGTTGGAAGATTCCCACGGTGAAGATGTTGACGTTGAGGACGATATATCTCAAAATCGACACCATTAGATGGTTAGCGGCGACGAACGTAGGTGTTTTACTTTGAAGGAGTTAAGAAGTTTTTCCAAGATCTATGACAAACGACAACGATTTGGGGTAACAAACTTTGGATCCATAATCAGAAGGTCAAAGTGAGTCAACTGGTGAAGTTTGATCTTGATCGACAACTGGTGATAACGGTAGACGTGATGATTATCGATAACTGATCGGTGAAGCACAACCATTGTTGATGCAGCAGTCACCAATGGAAGGCAATGTCAGTTGTGTTGTAAAGTTTTTAACGGTGGTGTATTAATATGAAATAAAAATAAAATATTAGGTATGATTTAAAAAAATAAAAATAAAAGTTTAAGTACTAAAATGAATTAAAATTGATAGTTTAAATACTAAATGTATAATTTAACTTATTTTTAAACAATTAAAGTAATTATAAGGTGATATTTATTCAGACACACCCTTCTTTTGTAAGGTATTTTTTTCTTCATGTGATTAGTTTATATATTTAGATAATTTCAGAGATATGTTCAAGTTATATAATTAATTTACTCATGCGTTTTCTTCTTTTTATAGTTTGAGATATTTTCTCTTTATTTAAGAAAATTAATAGTTATTATTAATTAAATAATATTATGTTACAGATAAAATTTAAAATCTGACTCGATTTTACTAATTATATATATATATATATATATATATATATATATATACGAAAATGTCAATTTCTTTATTGATTAATTTGAGATAAGTATAATATAATATATGTTTGAAGATAACCTTAATATTTGACATTGAATGCTCACACCCTAACATTCTTAATACTTGAACCGAGACCTCAAAAAATAATAACAATTCCTTTACCACTAAGGTTGTCTAAGATGTCGAAATTTTTATATAATATTATAATAATGTTTTATACATTATTATAAATTATAAAAATACAACTACATGGATAAATGCATTTTTTTTAAAATCAGGGAAGATGTAAAATAAATGAGAGGTAGTATAGTATCGGTGGAGTGGATTAATTAAGACTAATTAATCATAAGGATTCCTTAAAGACTTCAACAAATCGGGGATGTCATAACCCAACATGTCATCAACATCTTGAATCATTTTAGGCTTCAGCTTATCAAATCTGTCAAAGCTGTAACCCCTCAATATCTCCTTAAAAGTTTCCACATTTGGGAAATCCCCTGGAGGTAGGTGATGATCTCTTTGAACCTGTATATATACACATACATACATGACATGACATGCATACCCATTTCACCATTTATCTTAACCCCCCCAAAAAATTGAATTTGATCATTTCAGTTATCAGACATCAATTACTCCCCAATTTAGAGTTTGAAGGGATTAAGGGTAGCTTAGAGATTGTATCAGATAATTTTGAAAAATGGGGTTCAATCACTCATTCTTGGTCAAATTATGATTTTGGTCGAGAATTTATATTCAAATCAGGGTTTAGCCCCTATAGTTCATTTAGCATAATTTAATCATGTACATTTATTTGTCTTTAGCTGATCTAAATAGTTCATACATAAATTTTTTCCTTAAAAAATACTATTTCCAAAATAAAGAAGGTTAGCTTGATGAGTTAGACGTAGTGTTTTCAAGAATTCCTAGGTTATTATTTTGCTAATAATTAACAGAATTATTGGTTAACCAATAATATCATAAATGGATGAATTAAAATTATTAAATCACATACTTGAACATAATAGAGGGACTGAAATCATTATTTAACCTATTTGTTTATTCTCACGGGTTAATACTATTTGACATCGACATAAAATCTCTAAACTTTACAATTTAAGCCTTTAAAATGTTGATTTATATCAATTAGGTCATTGTGTTAATCTAGTCTTTAATTTAGGCACTAAATAATAGCTTGAATTTTTTTTAAGTAAAGCTTGGATATAATATTGAGCATATATAAACACGTGGACAACATCCTAAACACTTGTGTACATATTAGATGGATAATTTGATTTAATATTAAAAAAGGTCTAAATTCTAATCATTAATTTTTAACACATTAGATATAACGAAAATGTTCATGTATGAAATTGATGTTTTAAGGGTCATATCAGATTACGTCACGAAAATGGAATCTGTAACGATAAAAAGTACATATGTGAAATTGAGAATAAAAAGAAATTGTATATCACTGATGAGAAATCAACTATAGTCCATGTACCAAATATGTATTAATCCTATTTAAAATTTGATAATATATTTTTTATATGATCCATATTTGATCCAAGCTCTAATTTAATGCCCTAGATGACAAGTAGGCTAATGGAAATATCTAATCGATACAATCCTCAGATTTTAAGGATTCAATTAAAATGTTTTAAAGTATGAAGACAAAAGTTAAAATTTAGCCATATTTTTGAGGCGTCAGATGGAATTAACCCTAACTTTCACCTAGGTGTCTTAATTCTAGTTTGGTGTGTATAAAGCAATTGGCAAAAATGCCTCGTAGGTACCTATAATTTTAAGAAAAAAACTAAAGTGGCTCTCGTATTATTTTTCTCTCTATGTGACCCTCAGACTCAGAAAATAACCCAATGTGGCCCTTTGACCAACTTTTTCGTTTTTGACCGTACGGTGCTGATTAACAATTCACGGTACTGAAGTGGCGGTTCATGGTACTGAATGGCAGTTCACGATACTGACGTGGTAGTTTAGGGTGGCAAAATAACGTAGCAGATGACATGACAGATAGACTAAATTGGTAACTCAAACATGGCAAATGGACTGTCACGTCAGCACCATGGATAGTCATGTCAGCACCGAAACTGGCACGCCAATACTGT